>NC_090889.1:19714514-19737014 GCF_036669925.1 Montipora capricornis
TTAAAATTGGCGGCCCTTTGTTTGTTTCGCGCGCAAAGAGTGACTGTGTTGCTGCAAGACCGCAAAGTGATAGAACAACACCCTTATCTAATTCACTCAATTCCGAGTGAGGGAAAATTCCTTTCAACAAGTTCAGTAAAAAGAAACTCATAACCGGCATACATTTAGGTCGTGTTTTATTGGGATCAACCGTTTTTAGTTGGTTGGCTTTTTTCGTATTCTATTAGGAAAAAACCATTTTCGGTTGGTTTGGTTGATCAACTTTTTCAACCGGCATGAAACTAGGTTAAAACGGTTGAAAAAGCATTAGCAGCAACCGCTGTCGTTTACGCGGGCCATTTAAAGTCGGCCGCGGGCTACTGCCGTGTTGCTTTCAGGACTCAACTTTTCAACGCTGAGAAGTCTAGTAATAACTATTCCCAGGAGTGACCGCGTTTCAACCGACAACGGTTGGAAAAGTGTTCTATTGGGAAACCTCAACCGCTTCAAACGGTTGATCCAAATAGAACACGACCTTAATTTGTCTACTCTGTTATACGCGAAGCCATTATGCGAATAATATAGCCCGGGGGGGTACTCCCTTATAAGGGCTTAATGGGGACGTGCGGCCAGCCAGGGTATGTTTTTCGGGATTTTTGTCTTGAACAGGGTATCGAATTTATCATTTTTTGTCTTAATCAGGGTATCGATTTATCAATTTTTGTCTTAAACTGGGTTAAATGCCTTAAACACGGTATCAAAAATCGGAATTCTGTTTTAAAATGGGTAGGAAAATCAGCGATATTTGTCTTAAACAGGGTCAGGGTATGAGGGGTCGCGCCGCACCTCCCCAACCAGGGATACATCGAGTACCCCCCCGGGTAATATAGTCTATTCAGTAAAGAACAGGGAGTCACCCTGCGGAGTAACCATCGGCCTGATGGGAGCGTTATCCCTCATTGCAACCTTGAGATCGGTCAATTTAACGGTTGAGTCCAAAAACTTGGTCACGAATAGGTGGACCCAATTAAAAGCAACAGGGCCAACATCAACCTGGAAATAAAATATTTAAGAGTTCAACAAAGAAAATAACACAAACAGCGGTGATAAACATTGTATTCCAACGCATTTTTTATAAAACTTTACGTTTCGTATGCTACACCCTGTAGTCAACATGCATTTTCAAAGATGACCGTTACAATTTTTGAAAACTATATATATATATCGTAAACATTAGGGATCTGGAACCTAGACTGAGAAAAATGATCTGCAGCAGTACGTGTCTAGACATAATGAGGAGTAATAGCTAAAACAGCAATAACTTCTCATTACTAATATTGACATTAAGACAAGGCTTTAGCTCTTGAATGAACAAAGTCTCTTTAATTTTGCAGTGAAAGTCAGTTTTTCCGGACGCTAAAATGTCAAAGTGATCCCATTTAATGTCGTGTATAGGATGGCTAGCCACCCCCTGTTTTGGCTCCTTTTTTTTCTCTATTTATCTGTCTTTTATTGTATTTTTATTCCTGCTGAAACAGATACTATTTACCTGACGTGAACATTTTTATTAATGCAAAACATAACTAAGGGAAAAAGGGCAGCCTAAACTATCTGGACTTTTGTGAGAGTATATAGTTCGTTTCTTTCAATTCACCCCCCCCCCCCCCCCCCCCCCCTCCCACTAAAATATTCCTATATCCGCCACTGTTATATTGCAGCTCAACTCAAATATTTTTCGTCTACAATATTGATTTCCTCACCAAAAGCAAACGTGTTTTACAATTCTTACCTCAAAATTTCGCTTTGTATTTGCCGATTAAGACGCGCAAAGCTATGGCAAATTTGGACCCACGACCGTGATGTGAGGGGCATGGATCTATTCTCGATTTTAGATCCCAAACTGCTTTGCAATGCAAAATAGGAATGCAAAGCAGTTTGTGACGTAAAATCGAGAATAGAGCCATGCCTCTCACATCACGGTCGCGGGTCCAAATAAGTCTTTTTTGGTATATTGAAATTCAGCTTGAAAGAGAGGCTTAGAGGACAAAGACAAAGGAAAGTGGACGATATGCAAATAATTTTCACATTCATTCCTACGGATTTCTATTGTTTTTTTCCTCACTGCATCACTACCCAGCTGAATATTTGATATTTCGAAAGTGGCATATTTCTGCTAGTTCTGCCAAGTTTGCGTGACTTGCACGGCACAGGGAAAGCAAAATTCTGGGCGACAATAGTGATATATGTTTCCTTTTGGATGGGAGAATTATATTACGAACGAAAAATAGTTAAGTTTAGGTCACTTTAACAATGATGATGATTATTTTTTTAAACAACGATCATTGCTAAAATATCTACCGGATTCATGGAACCAAAATAGCACCTTTACATTTACTTTAATCAGTAAACTTCTGTTATTTAACAACTATCCTGCTCAATCTTGCTGAATATCGCCTGATACATGTACTAAGCCGACGAGGCCATAGGTCGAGTTGGCTAAAATCAAGCGATATCCCGCAAGATTGAGCAGGATAATTGTTTTATTATTCAACACATTGATAACAAAGCACAATTTTGTAAGTTTATTGGAAAAAAAGCTGGAAAACTACCATTTTTCTCCGCGACACACAAAATTACGTATATCGCAGGATATCTGTTGAGTACGCACGACGAATATTGAGCGCGCTATGACTATATTTGGACATTGTCACAATGTGTTGAATAATAATGAAAATTATCTGTCCTCTTATTTCTCGTACTTATTAGCCTGCAGTAATTACTTGTACCTAAAATTAATTTATTTTTCGTGATTTAAAGTGCTACTACGATGAAAAAAAATCAGTTCTCGCTTTCCTTTACATTTCGAAAGTTCTTGCCTTGAATGCTTAACGTGCGAAATTTTTTGTGGTATGTCAAGAAGAAGACTGTTTATTTTACTTTCAGCGATAGGGATCGATGAGAAAGTCACGTCATTTTAAAAAATGAAGTGTGCGAATGTGGCTGAATTAGTATACAGCAGGAGAGGTTTTGGCTTTAGAGTTGTCAAATTCGTTTTCTGCATACCAAGTAAAAAGCGGCCTTATTCACACACTGCACTTTTAAGCAAGCGAGTAAATGACGTCACTTTATTTTCCATCCCGCTCTCTGAGAGCTTCTCTGTCACAATCACACCGTGTAATGGAAAGGAGACAGTTTTCTCTTGAAGTGATTGCATAAAATCTCGCATTTCGAGTATTGATCTCGTAGTAGTAGCAATAGCAGTAGGAGTAGCAGTGGCAGTGGCAGTGGTAGTGGCAGTGGCAGTGGCAGTGGCAGTAGCAGTAGCAGTAGTAGTGGCAGTGGCAGTGGCAGAGGCAGTGGCAGTGGCAGTGGCAGTGGCAGTGGCAGTGGCAGTGGCAGTGGCAGTGGCAGTGGCAGTGGCAGTGGCAGTGGCAGTGGCAGTGGCAGTGGCAGTGGCAGTGGCAGTGGCAGTGGTAGTGGTAGTGGTAGTGGTAGTGGTAGTGGTAGTGGTAGTGGTAGTGGTAGTGGTAGTGGTAGTAGTAGTAGTAGTAGTAGTAGTATTGTAATTTAATATCCTTTGACCCGCCTTGCTACCTTCGGCGGGTACTACACGTTTAATCTGTCTGATCTTGCAATAAGTAAAAAAAAAAATGTCGTAGTGTAAATGGCGAAGATACGAGTGCACTTGTAATGACACTTAAGGTTTATGAACTAAAAATAAAAAATGGCACAAGAGGAGAATAATTCTCTAGCGACTTCTTTGGCCGTTTAATAGCACCCTGAATGGTAATTTCGTTCTTTAGAAACACCTCGCTGATATTGTAATTCTCTCTACCCCGGCTGTGCTATTGACAACACAGTAAATTGTTGGGAGTACCACTCGGGAATTGTACTGAGCCACCTAGTTTTCATCAAGGACTGATGAGAACAAGATTCAACAAAAGTTTATGGAATATGAAACATTTTGACAGACTAAGGAACAGTGAATGCATGAGAGAAGCAGTCATATACCAACGAACAGTCTGCTACTGCAGTTTCTATTGACTTCCTTAGCTTGTACGTTTTGTTTTCTCATTTCGGACCAAGTAATGTTTTCAAGGGAATTTTCCTTTTGTTTTTTCATAAGTTATTCGTACATAAGCACGAGCCTAAGACCACATTTGAAAGAAACTGTTCTCTTGAGTGACATCACGTGGTCTGAAATGGAAAAACAAAAAGTACAAGCTAAAGAGGTTAATTCCCAGGATCATTGTGCAGTCTTTTCAGTCTATCCTAACTGGGAAGCGCTTCAGTGAAACGAACAGGAACTAACAATCAAATTTCTTCTTGTTATGCTTACGTTGTCGTCAAAACTTCAAATTTAGTGATTTCACGTCATCTTCATGCAGAGGACCGCTAAGATACTTGCCAAATCCGTGCTGCACGTGCAGCACGATTATTTATACTCTTTTAACCAATGATATTATTGTTTTGTGGCGTTGTCGTAGTCGTAGCCGTCGTCGTTTCTTAAATTCCCTACTAGCGTTTTTGGGTACGGGGATACCCAAAACGCGGTAATGCCCAAATCACAGTGACACCGTCAGACATACTGAAAGGGAGGAAGACTGGGGCCGAGAATAGAGTTGCTTCCGGCTTGTTTGCCACCCAATCACAACCTCGTACCCATTCTCGTCACCAGAGCCCCATTCAAGAGAAGAGCTCTGGGGTCGAGATTGTCTGAGTCTCGTACCCAGCGTCTTCGTTTCCCCTGACCAGCAAGCCTGCGTAGTATTAAAGGAGCGAAGATAAACCAATCGCAGAGGAGACGCTTTTTTCAGAATTTGGATTAAGCCTTCTGCGAAAGAGCACTGGTTGTATCTCTGAGAAAAATCTTGCGTCAAAGAAAAGGTTTTCGCAATGAGCTAGAAGTGGGACAAAGGTAGGCGGAAATATTTTGTAACAAATGAAAATTTTGGCCTCACATGTGGGACAACAAGATACACGCGGAAATGCATCTAAAAACATTTACCATACTGTTACCATACGTTTGTCTAATGATATAGGCCGTTTTTATACTAGAGACGCATAATTCGTCTGGGACGAACTTGGGCAAACATTTTTTCTGCGTCTGTTAAATTTGTCTAGTATAAAGACGGCCACAAGACGCATTATGCGTCTGGACGAAGAATTTATTTTAGTGCGTCTTCGAAGACGCACTAAACTGGAAAGTTCGTCCAGACGCATTATGCGTCTAGTGCCCGTCTTTATACTAGACGAAATTAACAGACGCAGAAAAAATGTTCGCCCAGGTTCGTCCAAGACGAATTATGCGTCTCATATAGTTCGTCCCGTCTTTACACTAGACGGATAACATGAGAGACGCATAATTCGTCTGGACGGATTATGCGTCTCTAGTATAAAAACGGCCATATTATTCGCTTGTACATTTTGTTTTCCCGATTCACATCATATGACGATACTCAGTCATGAGATTTGGTCCTTTTTTTTTTTGTTTTGTTCATTAAAAAGAGTGCATGCAGACATATTTATACTTGCATGCACTCTTTTTAGTAAACAAGGCAAATTAAAGGATCAAATCTCCTGAGTATTAGAATAAGGTCTATTTGTATCACTTTCAGTTTAAAGAAATGCGCTCTATATAGTTTAATGCACAAAAATACGTGGTTAAATAGTTAGTTATACATTACTAGAATTCAAGTACCAAATAAAATTAACCTGGTGTCGCTCCGTCAGTGAAGATCAAAGCAAAACAAAGGCATAATTTTAATAATATTCAATATCACGAACCGGCGACTCGACACTCGATACAACGGGCGTTATTCTTGGTTTGCACTCGTGACGTGATTAGAAGGCCATGTTGGTGTAAAAGGGAAATGTCGCTCGAGTTTGCATAATAATAGAGCCAAATTCCCAAAAGACGTTTTCGCTATCGTTCAGTACACCAACATGGCTGCCAATGACGTCATGTGCAAGCCAAGGATTGACAGATGTAAATTGAAGCCTTGCACAATATGCAAATTTTCTTTCGAAATGAGTTTGTTCAGTAATGGTTGCTGTATTGTATTCACACAAAGAGCTTTGGTTTTGAAACAATAGGGCAACCATTACATATCACAAGTGAATTTTAAAACCACTTATTTTCACTTTCAAATTTCACGGGCGCAACCATCTTGAATGATTGCGACATGTTACGGTTGCCCAATTGTTCTGACAGAAAGAGCTTTTGTGTAATAACAATAGGGCAACCGTAACACGTCACAATTATTCAAGATGGTGGCGCCCGCGAAATTTGAAAACAAAAATAGGCGATTTCGGATACAAACACTTTCTTTAAAAATACTTTAGACTGACTTGACTGTTATGGTTATTTCCTGTGACTAAATTTTTTGTTGTTGAAGTGGAGGGTCCCTTTAAGGAACGATTCTCTGGACATAACTATACGTATGCTTGATAAGGTGCAGCTCTGCAAAAAAGCGTGACGGTTTCCTTTGGGTCTGTGTCTGCCCTTCACTGTATTTACTGGGTTTTTGATTGTCTGCAGAGAATCAGGAAAGGGTGGTTTCCCGAATACATCTCAAGGTGAATGGTGGATTGCCCCTGCTGTTTCTTAGCTACCGTAATTACTGCACATAATCATGTGTTTGACTGTTTCAGCCGTAGATCACCACCAGCTCTACTCCATGACACAACATGACACCAACCCGAAAGAGACGTTACGGTAGAACTAACCACCCAAACGTACCCCACTGGAACAATTCAGAAGAGTCAAGATCGACTGAATCATCCCATGCCCCTGCAAAACGAAGGCGGACAGATAACGGAGAAGGGAAGAGTGAGACGAGAAATTATGTGCCAATTGGATTCAAGGCCTTGGAGAAAATTTGCATGTCACAATCTCCGGAAGATGGAATTTGGGATCTTGCGAACAAATCCAAAAGATTTGAAGCCCTCCTAAATTCCGAGTCTGAAATCCGGCTTGATTTAATGAGGCTTATAATTCGCGCTATTCATCTGTGCTGTTCGTCAGAAGGGGTAACGCAACATGCCGATCAGATCCTGCGTCTTGTCATCAAAACCAACTTCCTGCATCTTCATCTCTCCAGTTTTATCAATCAAATACCGTTCTTTTCGGAGCTTGACAGCGCATTTCAAACTCAACTTGAAGATGTGATCTCGCAGTTGGCTGAGATTTTTCTCGAGCTGTTACAAAGATTTGGAAGTGAGACAGTCGCTGCAATTCCTCTAGCCCAACTAAATGACACGCTAGCAGAGCTGAAAAACAAGAATCCTTTACTCAAAGTAGACATGTTAAGCCAAAAAGTTGTTCGAGTGAAAGAATTAAAGGACGAAATTATTCGTCGAAAACTTAAGGTTGCCCGAAAGCAAGACGAATCTGAACTTATACCACCCGAGAATTTCAGGGACATTAGTGTGGCTCCACAAGCTGCTGACCTTAACATTCATTGTAAGCCGTTTCTTCGCGTCAACGTTGTCGATGGACGCTACAAAGACCTGGAGCACTATTTGGACGTACAGTTTCGGCTTCTTAGAGAGGACTTCATCGTTCCACTGCGAGATGGAATAAGACAGCTTCAAAAGAATTACGAACGCCTCGGAGAAAGCTACACGAGACGCACCAAATTTGCCAATGACGTCCATGTGTACCGTAATGTCACCGTCCTGTATCCCGTATGCAATGGAAAGGGAATGGTTTATAGAATCCGGTTTGACTCGTTGCACAGAAGCGTAAGCCACGTGAAATGGGGAAAGACCAAGCGTTTGAAGTTTGGATCCCTTCTCTGTCTCTCCGCAGATGACTTTTACAACCTTTTGTTTGGGACAGTTGAGAATCGAGATCCAAAAGAGCTTTGCCTTGGCGAGCTGGAAGTGCGCTTTGAAGGTGATAATCTAGATAGATTAAATCAGTCCATTACTATGAAGGAGAAGTTTGAGATGGTGGAGTCGCCTGCATTTTTCGAAGCTTACCGACATGTTTTAGACGGTTTGAAAGAAATCCAACCTGGAAACCTACCTTTCGAAGAACACATCGTTAAATGTGTCCAAGATGTCGGGCCACCTGACTATGAGAGGATAAGTAACGGATTCTTTGTCATGAGCGACATAGCAGGCTTTGATTTGAATTCACAATCTTGTGACAACGATGGAATTCCATTTGTTATAGATGAATCAGAGCCCGAAGATGATTCCATGAACGTAGATTCCGTTACCATTGACAACAGCGATATCTCTAGCGTATCTACAGTTGACAGCGACTCGTCCGAAGATCTTCTCCCGTTAGGCGCTGTTAACATTTACGACTTGCCACTAGGCCGAGACGACCTGGGATTCAATGAGTCACAGATGCGTGCATTCCAAGTGGCACTGACCAAGAAGATTGCAGTCATTCAAGGACCACCGGGAACTGGAAAGACGTACGTTGGCCAGAAGATCGCACGGGTTCTTTTGCAGAGTGCCTCACTTTGGCAAGACAAAGGCAAACGCCGGTCACCCATCTTGATGGTGTCCTACACCAATCACGCGCTGGATGAGTTCCTGGGAGGCTTACCACTGGAAGGTAGGATTACAGCAACGCATTAGTATTATTTTTCAAGTATTATTTTGTTCTGACTTCTAAAAGGCAAATTACACATTGCGAACACTACAAAAGCTGATGAAGCCGATGAAGTCACGTAAAGCAACTTGAGCAGTTTTCTATGAAAATCGCAGACGAAAGCTCTTTAAAATAACCTCGAAGCCACGCATACGTTTGCAACACTGACGCATTTCGACGATTCATCATTGTTGCCAGCCTGATTAAGCAACGCATTTAAATAAAAGCACTCAACAAAAAAAAAAAGGACAACTTTTTCCTGTTTACCGCCTTTATGATTTGTGTTTTAGACATTATACTTAAACTTTGACGGGGACGTTTGTGAGGATGTTTGAACAAGAGACCCCCGTTAAAGCTATCACACAATCTTGTTTCACGGGCGTTGCTAAAATTCACCCTTACAGTTTTAAAAGCCAGATAACCTTTCTTGACTACAATATCCATAAGGCATCAAAGGAAGTCTGTTCCTATCTTAGAAGGTTCGGAACGTTTCATAAACTCGTTACGTTTAACAAACGCAACGATTTTGTTGACAGGGGTAGTTCGTGTTGGTGGACGCTGTAGCGAAAAACTGAAGAGCTGCGCTCTCAAAAGTCGGCGAGACGATGCCAGAAAGAAGAAGGAAATTCCAGCAAAAATCGCCAGAGCACGATTTAAAGCTAGGGATGAACTCAGAGCGCTACTTGACGATGGACTCCTTGAGCGGTCAACAGCAGTACTGAAGTGCTCAAGAAGAGGAGTTCTCTCCTTCCGTGTGCTAAAGCATTTTATGTTTCGCCATCATGTCAGGTGGTTTGAGAATGAAGCACACAGAGGCACTGACGATTTGTTACTGGATTGGTTGGGAGTAAAGATTGTTGTCCCAAGGGACTCCAGGGAGAAAAATGATCGTTATGGTGCTCATAAGGAAGACTTTAGAATGCAAGTATCAGTTCGTCACTTTGCAAACGACGACGACTACGAGAATGACGATAGTGAAGCCGTATCCAATCGTTTTAAAGTGGACATTTGCAGAGCAGACGAAACGAATAAGCCCGCCGGACTGTGCAGAGACCTTTTTAGGGATGACGTCATGTCCAAAGTCGAAGAAGAACAGATTCGGGGGAACCTCGGGCGCTTATCGTTGCGTCGACGCTGGAACCTTTACAGGCTTTGGCTGCAGAGAGTGGAAAAACACCACTTAGATCAACTTCAGAAAAAACAGCCTGATTACGAAAGAGCGTTAGCCCGCCAGCATGAGGTAACAAACGCCGAAGACAAACATATTCTTCGAAACGCACGAGTCATTGGCATGACAACCACGTGCGCGGCTAGGTATCGGCGCATTCTCCAGCAGATTTGCCCCCAAATCGTTTTGGTTGAGGAAGCTGCTGAAGTACTAGAGGCTCATATCATTACCACTTTGACCAAAGGATGCCAGCACTTGATTTTGATTGGCGATCACCAGCAACTTAGACCCACCCCCGAAGTGTGGAAATTGGCCAAAACGTACAAACTGGACGTGTCACTGTTCGAGAGGATGGTTAATGTTGGAATTCCTTGCCAGAAGCTGTCTGTACAACATCGCATGAGGCCTGAAATTGCTGCCCTAATGAGACACATCTACGACGATCTCGAGAATCATAAATCCGTGGAAGAATACGAGAACATCAAAGGAATTAAAAAGAACATGTTCTTTATCAAGCACAGCGATTTTGAGGACCACGATAATAACGAGTCACACAGTCACACCAACCAGCACGAAGCCACCTTTTTGGTATCTCTGTGTAAGTACTTACTTCAGCAAGGTTACAGTGCCGAGCAAATAACAATTTTGACATCCTACACTGGACAAATGTTTGCTATTCGAGATAGAAGGGACGAAAAGAACGAAGAACTTAAAGACGTTCGTCTGACGACCATTGACAACTTCCAAGGCGAAGAAAATGACATCATCCTTTTGTCACTCGTGCGTAGCAACAAGGAAGAGAAAGTAGGTTTTATCAAGATTGTGAATCGCGCGTGCGTTGCTCTTTCTCGTGCCAAGAGGGGATTTTATTGCATCGGAAATTTTGATCTTCTCTCCAAACACAGTGATATCTGGCGCAAGATTGTAGAAGATTTGGAATCGACTGGAAGCATTGGAAACGCGTTACCTCTTGTTTGTCAAATTCACGGCGATGAAGTGACAGCTGAAACGGCCCAAGATTTCGGTGACAAAGTTCCTTACGGGGGATGTCTGAAGCCATGTGAAGTGCGCCTGGATTGCGGTCATGCCTGCCAAAAATTGTGTCATCCTTATGACCCTGAGCATGAAGAATATATCTGTGAGGAGGAATGCTCCAAAGTCATCAGAGGGTGCTCTCACCAGTGTTCTAAGCTTTGCTACGAAGGGTGTGAAACAAAGTGTGCTGTGATGGTGATGAAAAGACATTCACATTGTGGTCACTTTACGAGAGTAGCATGTGGCAAAGATTTTTCCAAAATTCAGTGCAAAGAACGGTGTGAAAAGATGCTCTCCAGATGTGGTCATCGATGCCAAGCTCGTTGTGGTCAGCCCTGCTCAACTAGGTGCAACGAATTGGTTAAGAGAAATGATTGGCCATGTGGACATGAAGTCAATATGGCCTGCTCCGCCTCACCAGCCGATTGCAACATTGAGTGCGGCGCCAAATTGCAGTGTGGACACAGGTGTTCTGGAAAATGTGGCGAGTGTCGAATGGGAAGAGTGCACAAGCGATGTACATCCCACTGTCGTCGAGTATTGGTGTGTTCACATGATTGTAAGGCGCACTGTTCTAACTCATGTCCACCATGTTCCGAGAAGTGTGAAAATCGCTGCAAGCACAGTCGCTGCAATAAGAAATGTGGAGAGCCGTGCGTTTCGTGCAAAGAGAAATGCTCGTGGAAGTGCCGTCATCACAAATGTACCAAACTGTGCGGTGAGTTGTGCAATCGGCCGAGGTGTAACAAGCCTTGCAAAAAAATTCTGAAGTGTGGACGTAAGCAAGATCCTCACCGTTGTCGCGGTCTTTGTGGAGAGCCCTGTATTTGTGCTGTATGCGAGAAAAATGACGGCACGGATCCCATCACCGAAATCTTTCTTGGTGGGGAAGACGATGAAGATGCACTATTCATTCAGTTACCAGATTGCAAACACATCTTCGCGGTAACGGATCTTGACAGGTGAGGCATGTGCTCTCAAGGGAAAAAAAAAACAATGAAATTATATCTGCGTGCAAAAAGAATTTGCTTTTTGGTACAAGCATCGCCTTAATAAGCCGAGTATGGGTTGGTGCCCCCAACAAACAACTCTTTATAGGGGCATTTCTCTAAGATCTTAAATTGTTGTGCCCTTGCTCTGTTCACATAGACCTCGGAAAATGTTTCATCTTAATTATGTAACAACAGCAAGGGGTCCTTTCAAGTGCATAGGATACAAGGATTCAAGAACAATTCTAGCTTTGATTGTTTTTCAGGTACATGGATATGTCCAATGACGACTCCCTTGAAAGTCACGTGATTCAGCTGAAATCATGCCCCCGTTGCAAGTCTGCAATCCGCACGAGCCTGCGATACGGTAACGTGATTAAACAGCAACTTTATGACATAGAGGAAGTGAAAAAGAAGGTGAAAGGGCACCAAAGCGAAATAGATGATGCGAAGAAAAGATTGGAAACGCGTCTTACGGAACTAAAAAAGACGTTTGACGGAGAAAACGAAATGAAAGAGTGGGAAAGGCTCTGCAAGAGACGACTAAGCAATGGGATAGAAGCTGCTGTTACGGAAAATCAAGTGAACTTGATGGAGCGTTATTGTGTTATGAGCCAGAAACTAAAGTGCAATCTTCTCAGCGAGCCCAGTTGCCGAAAAGACAGCATCGATTGTCGCTTGGAAGGTATATGTTTGTGTATTTCACTTTGCATAACATTTTAAATTAAGCTTTACTCAAATTAGTGGGGACCGTAGTTCCTGGTGATGTACTCTATCTTTGTAATCTATCTTTTGGATTGGGGAGAGACTGGACGATGGGCTGACCAACTCTCCTCAGACCCTTTGTTGGTCATGGAAACTTCATAATCATGGCAAGGCTAACGACCTGCTGCTGCATACTGTCCATCGTAGGGTCCTTATTTGGGAAAAAAAAAGGAACTTTATTTAAGTGTCTAGTCGTTCTAGCGCTAGTGCACTAATTTGGGACACTATCAAATGAAATCAACAATTAACGCAAATCAAGTCAAATGTTGGTTTTTGAGGAGAGGGGGAAACTGGAGTACCCGGAGAAAAACCTGTCGATGCAGAATAGCGAACCAATAAACTCAACCCCAATAAGACGCCGAGTCTGGGAATCCAACCCCGGCTACATTTGTGGGAGACGAGTGCTCTCACCACTGCCCCATCCCTGCACCCAGAAGGGGTGGAGGGGGACGCAAAAATATAAGTGAAACACGGAGTGTAGATTAATTTCACGTGCAAGTCTTTGAGAGATGCGTCAGGGACTCAGGGAAATGAGGGGATGTTTTTTTAGCACTAGTCTATTTAGCTGGATTTCCTATCAAATTACTCAGTGCACTGAAATCATGTCACAATTTTTGGCAGGTTTGTTCGTTCAGGGAGAACTGGACTGCATGAAAAAGAGATCGATGTCTGGGGGAGTCACACAGCAAGAGCTGCAAGACATCGATCTAGAATTCACCAGACTGCATCTGCAACTCGAGCTGTGTTTGCTGAATCATGGTGTCTTGACTCACCACCCAGCGCTGGACACATCGTCCACTGACGTCATGAGAGAGATCCGCGATCACTTGTCCAGCGGTAAACTCATAGAAGCTAAGCGGCTGGATGAACTTCTGGATAAGTTGTCAGCAATCCGGTAATTTGGCCTACTTGAACTTTTGTGTCCTGGCTATAATGAAATTAAGGAAAAAAACAAAACAAAACGAAACAAAAAAAAAGTAGCAGTGGAAGAACCTACGGTGACCCGTAAGGGACATGGCATTTCCTGATCAGTTTACCTGCTGCAAAATTTTAAACTCGAGATTTTGAGTTTGTAAACTGTTTAGTGTAAAATGTAGACTGCAGACTAGGAAAACAAGCCCATAACCTTTAGAAGTGCTAACAGGGAAGTCTAAATATTGTTTTGTGCCTAATTAGGCCTGAGGTTATAGCACCTCTGAGGGTTTGGGCTTTTTTCAACAGTTGCATTTGTTACTCGTTTTCTGCAGTTTGTATTTTACACTCACCGTTTGTAAACTCATTTTTTCGAGTTTGTGAACTCGAAATTTAGAGTTTTCAAACGCAAAAGTTCGAGTTTGTGAACTAAAAAATTTCGAGTTTCAGAAACTCAAAATTTCGAGTTTGAAAATTTTAAGCAGAAAAACTGATCACGAAGTGCAATGTCCCTTCCGGTCCACCGTAGGAACCAGTGGAAAAAAAATTAACAGTATTTCGACACAGGGCTTCATTTCGTCATTAGCAAACCCTATAAAACATATTATTATACAGTGGTGTCACCAGCTCGATTTTGATTGGCTATAAGGACGCAGCTAATTCTTGCTTGCTCTGTTTCTCTTACGTCATACCTACAAACAATAGATTTTATATATGTAGAATTGACGTCATACCTACAGACAATAGTTTTATGCATGCAGAAGTGACGTCACCTAACACACTAACCAGCAGTTCGATCAGTTTTGTCATGGCGGAGCTCAGCTCAGGAATATGCATAATAAAACAATTATTGAATTCGGTTTTCGAATGTTAGCGATAATTATCAAGGCCTCAGTTTGTGTTATCCGCCTCACCCTTCGGCTTCGGAAGATAACACAAACTTTGGCTTTGATAATTATCGCTAACATGCTCAACCTCATCCAATAATTGTTAATTAAATTCCATTTAAAAATATACAGCAATCAAAATAAGAAGAGCAAGGAAACGCATAAGAGGTGTTCATATCATCATATCATATATCTTTATTTACCCTCGGATTTTTAGAGTAGCTTGGTGTAGCTAATTTCTCCGAGCATTTACCCTCCCAACCATGATACATCACAGAAGACAGACCACAACACTCACCGGGAACTACATGCCCTACTCTTTGCGACATGTGTGCGGGTTCTTTTACGTCCCACAGGATTATGTACATTGAAGGGTTGTGAGACGGGACCTCCGGCTTATCGTCCTTATCCGAGAAGACTAGAGAGTTTAACCATTTGCAGATGTAATCACAAAGGCAGCACTTTCTCCTCAGTTATTAAAAGACTCTGAGTGTTGGTCCGGCCGGAGTTGAACTCACGACCTCTCGCGTGATAGCCCGGTGCTCAAACAACTGAGCCACCGGTGCGCGGTGTTAAACGAGGGGCACCCCGCGGGAACATCTGAGTGAAAATACAAGCGTTGTTTCTTGTTTTCTCAGATGTAGTAATATCTCTTTAGAAAAACGAATTTTTGTAACCTAAACGTTCTTTTCCTATTGGATTATATCTCAAACTAAAAAAATTAAGCCACAAAAAGTCCGAGCTGCAGTTACCTTTGCGAAAGTGATAGCCGTTCTCATTTGGCACTTCAAACCCCCTTTTTACGCCTCCATAAAGAAACCCTCCACTGTCACTGCAATTCAACCCAAATTCTTGACGCGACAGAGACACCCCTTCCGTTGACATATTTTACCACTTTCTTCGAGTCTTGCATCGAGTAAGTTGTGTTTGTTGTTATCAATCAAGTACAGTACATAACACCCCACTTCCATGCGCACTCATATTTTCCAAATGTTTGCGATTCTAGATCTCACAAACTTGCCCCTAAGCCAAAGCGAAAAGCGTAAGTTCTTTAAAACGTGCGGTTACTATGCAGAACGCACTATCTTGAAGGGCTGTCTCAGCAAAGCTCCCAGACTTGTTCATTCTGACATTTAAAGGTGCCACTTCGAAGGACTGTTAAAAAGCCACTACTGATTTAACGGAGTATTTACATGAAACCGGGACGAACTCGGACTGGTATGAATTGAACTTGTACAGGTATGAAGTTTTTGCAGTCGTTAACGAGAAACTGGGACGAAATGCTTGGTGCCTGGTTTCGGGACGAAATGATATGTTTTGTCTCATAAATATGTGGCTGACCCAAAGGCATACAGGTTTGAAATTTCTAGACTCGGTCTTATATTTGTTGTTATTTACATGAGAACGTTACGAACCTAGACCGGTCTGACGTCGTCTCGGTTGCTGGACCGAGACGAGGTCAGACCAGTCAGTCTCATGTAAACGCATAAAAAAGAATCTATGGAGGCCGGAAAGAAATTCATGCCGATCTGCGTTCGTCCAGGCCTCATGTAAGTACCCCCTACATTAGAGTGCTTCATTTGCAAACTGACCTGTTTGTACCAGATTGGACATAACTGGAGGCGTTGTTGTACACTAAGGTATTACTCCGTTCTTCGAATTTGGCACTACAATAGACCATTTTATAGTTCTGTGCTCAGTTACCAGGCCTTTGAATAAAAGTGAGACTGGTGTTGACCTTGATTTGATGCAAACCTCGCTGCCTTTCTTATGTGAATAGAAACTCGTTAGCATCACATGATTTACATAAAAAAAAAACAGTGAGGTTTGTATCAAAGCAAGGTCAACTCCAGCCTCGCTTTTGTTCAAAGGCCAGGTAACCGAGAACACAACTGTAAAATGGTCTATTTGCCGTTTTTAATAATATTGTGTACGTATGTTATAGGAAAATCTTTTTTTATAGGGATAGAAGCGTCCAACTGCTTTCTTGTGAAAGCGGCTATAACGATACTGTGACTCGTTTCTAGGCTTTTATCTTTTGGGCCGAAAAAGCAAAAAAATTCTACTACATGAATGGACTTAGCCAGGAACCCATTACGGGATCCTGACGGAGTATACAAAGCGCGCTTATAATATCTGCTCCACTAATCCACTATATTTTATCGTTTAAGGGAAGCACACCCTTGTCTTGGTCCTGTGACACCTGAACAAAAGAGACAGATCGTGACAGCGGTAGGTCTGTCCAAAGGTCATTGGTACAAATGTCCAAACGGACACTGCTACGCCATTGGTGAATGCGGTGGGGCTATGGAGAAAAGCACGTGTCCAGAATGCGGCGCTGTGATTGGCGGAGTAAGTCACACATTGCAAGAGGGTAATCGGCTAGCTCCAGAGATGGACGGAGCACAACACTCGGCTTGGTCTGAACAGGCAAACTTACAAAATTACCTTATAGTAGATGAAGTATAAATACCGACAGTGATTTTCGATTGAAAATTTGAATTAGAGCGATTTTCAATTGGGTGTCGAAAATAATTAGATAATTACTTTGGTTTATGATTACTTCACTCAGTGATTGGTTCAAAGTTCTCGCGCCATTTTTTCAACCAATCAGAAGTGAAACCAAAACCAATCGTGGCTCGCGCGTGCACATTTTCCCGCGCTTTGTGTCGGCTACGTGTAATTACTTCGAGTTTTGATTGGTTTGCCGGATTGTTTCCGTCCTTTTTGATTGGCCAAAGTAATTACTTTGGTTTTGGTTTTACGACACTCAATTGAAACTCGCTCTATGCTGAATTATGAATCAAATTACATACCCCAAATATTTTGTGCATCATAAGCTGGTTACTGAAAGTGCTTATTTCAAAAGAAAACGTTTGTGCTGGTCGAGTCATTTGTTCGTTGCGCCTCTTGAGTCCACAACATTTTGACCACTGTGATAACGAATATCGTTGTCGATAAGAGAACAGATATAAACCCTAAACCACATTCGATTTGTTAAACAGGCACGAAGTTTAGTAGACTTGCCTGGATGGCAAGCTTGACATGTATATTTTACAATTATTGACCTATTAAGAAGTTGTTTCAGGGCTTAGCCATTTGAGTGTTACCACAACCATCAAAGACAATAGAACTATGAATCGGGAGGACCGATTTATTCAAAAACAAAAATTCTGTAAAAGTCGTTTGTTTTTGCAGGTCAGCTTAAAGTTCAGGAATTTTAACTTACACGCACTCCCAAGTAGTCTGGCTTTGTTTGGCTTTTTCAGTAAGGGATATAAACTGCATTAACTTTTTATCAGATGAAATGATTTTCAATCGAGTGTCGTGAAACCAAAACCAAAGCTTTTACTATGACCAATCACAACAGACGCAAGCAGTGCAGCGAGCCAATCAAAATTCGAAGGAATTACCTGTACAATTACTTGCTAAAATTGCGTCCATAACTGCGCGGATCCTATCTTCAGCATATGATTCATTTCATATATCATTTCGTTCATTGATTCATTCATCACGGGAACATTAGAACCCACAAGTGGCCAGTTCCCAACGTCAGTGCTTTCATAGCTCAGTTGGTTGGAGCGTCGCATCGGTATCGCTAGGACACGGGTTCAAACTCCGTTGAAGTCCTGAAATTGTTAGGCTTCTCTGCGCAATTTGCTAAAATTGCGTCCATAACTGCGAGGATCATAGCTTTACTTAATATACTTGTAGCCGACTCAAAGCGCGGGAAAATGCATGATTGATTTTAGGTTTGCTTCTCATTGGTTGAGAAGGTGGGACGAGTTTTCAGTGCTAACCAATCACAGAGCAAAGTAAAGCAAAACCAAATCAAACCTGCTTACTAAAACACCCAACTGAAAACCACAATACGGCACGATGGAATGCAAAAAGCGCAAACTCTTTCTTTAGACATATTTTTGACAAAAAATTTAGAAAATAGTCAGGCGACATTGATATTACAGTGAACGCGCAGCTACATTATGAGTGAAAACATGAAGAAATGTCGCCGGTAAAACCCCGTTCTCAGGTTCAATCCTCATTTTAATTGTAGGTTGAATGCGCACTCAGATGAATTGCAGAAACTTTTTTTGGAGCCGAGAGAAAAAATTAGGGTCAGGTTAAGATTACTTTTGGTTAATTGACTTATTATACAAAAGTAAATAACGAGAAGAACGGTGTTGGGTTGAGCATGTTCGTCGTTATAGCGTAGTGGTGAAGGCACACGACTATGGATCTGAAGGGTCCGAGTTCGAGTAGCGATAAGTGCATAGTATAGTTTTGTTTCCCCCTTCCTATGTTGTAATGTTGAGAGTGAATGGATGTGTATGAATACAGAAACCGATAAGATAATAAGAAACTAATGATTGAAAACATTTGTTGAGATGTCGGGTAAGACAAAGCTTCAGAGAAGGTACATATGGTCACAGTCCTTTTTGGAGGGTTGATAGCTGCTTTTAAACTAGGTAGAGTGCATATTCAACCCAGGTAAAAACGGATTCGATCTGAGACCAGATTTTACCGACAACATAAATACGTCATGTCACTTTGGCCGATATCGATGGCCATAGCCGATTTTATTTCTATGAAATTGGAACATTATCGTATACAGTGCTTCGATAAAGAGTTGATTATCCTCATGCAGACATGGAATATTTGCCCTCAAATAGAATTTTTATATCCTCCTTTTTCAGTAGTGGCTTTTGTATCCGAGGAGATCTGGGACACGGGACTTGGGGAGGAGTTATTCGTATTGAATCTCATACCCTCGAAGGTTTGAGCATGGATCATGTGATCAGACAGCCGCGCGGGTGTCATTCGTTGTTACAAGATGCTTCTTCAACACGTTCTCGCCCATGAGTTCGCGATTATCCTGAATTGTTAATTTGCTTTGAATTCACTATTATCGTGAAATTTGGAAACTTTTCCCAGTACTTGTGGTAGCTGAGAAAATAAGGAAATAAAAAATCATATCCGTGGATTGGATTTGAACCTGGAGTTTCTACTCTAAAGGAATCGCTTATTTCCGCTTTACCACTGAAGATCAAGATACTGCCTTTCCCAAAGAAACATTTATTTAAGTCTACCATAGAATATGGCCGCTGAAGAGTAATTAGGTCTAAGTTAGATTAATAATTTAAAATGTTTAGCTTTGTCGTGAAGTTTGGAAACCGAACTTTATAGTGTTTAATGTTGTTTGTTGGCGAGTGATAATACAGCATTGTTAGATCGTGTTATTGTCCCTGAGAAGCTAGCGGTGTGGTGGTTAGGCCACGGGTTTATCAACATTCCCTGGTTCGACTCCTATGTCCATACACTTGGGTTTGCTTTTCAAACAAATATGACCATTTCCCATTATTCGTATCAAACTGTCAGTCTTCTAAATTCACGATCATAGTGAATTCAAAGCAAATTAACAATTTAGGAAAATCGCGAATTCAAGAGCGAAGACGGGTTGGTTTCTTTCATCCCTCCCGCTCCCCAGGTCCCAGCCACTTGGTTTGATTGTCTGCGTTTTCAGTGTCCTCAACTTTACTGGGCCAAACTTTGTATCAAGGAATTGTTTGAGATGTTTTGTTAAAATAAAGCGTCTATGAATATTGTGTCCATAGCCATTTTAGCCCAGCCCGACCAGTGATTTATTGGCATGCCCTGTACAAACATAACTGAGGGAAGCAAGCACCGTGAATAAGGGTTTTGAAACTGTTTGGGGAAGGAGAAAAGGCATAAACTACCAATCTAGTGAAGAAGCAGAAAATTCTCATAATGGCTGATTTTATTTCATTAAAATGCTTGAAATATTAGCTTCGAAAATAAGATTTGATCATCCTCAGACACAGCCATGCAATCTAGTAAACTACAAGAAAATAATGAAATTTGAAATCAATGTGAAACTTAAAAGAAAATACCAACCTAGCCTATAAAATCACCCGTTATGATTATTTGCTTGTCAGTTAGAAAAAATGTGCGTTTGCGAGGAAATCTAACCCTGTTCTAAAGGAAAGTAATAGCTACTTTGTTCCCGTCTCCTGAAATCAAACGGCGAGAGAAAATTCTTTTAAACAAGTTCGGTAAAAAGAAACTCATAACCGGCATGCATTTAATTTGTATACTCTGTTACACGCGAAGCCATTATGTGAATAAAATAGTCTAATGAATACTGACAAGGGCTTGACTTGGCAGGGGCGGCCTCTTAATTTCACTTGATCGGCTCCAAGGGAGCGCTTTCCTTCATTCCAGTTTTGATAGTGGTAACTTCAAGGGTTGATCCATCACTCGCCAAACTCTGATACACGTATAAGTGGACGTAATTATAAGGAGTATTGCCAACATCAACCTAGAAATAAAAAAGTTTAAGAGTTCAAAAAGAGTTTTTGGTTTCCTTATAATTAAATTAGGTCTTCAATCTAGATGGCAGACTTCACTGACAGCTAGGGAAGAAATCATTGACGAACTCGGCCAATTCAAATTGGGAAGAAAACATTTTGTTTCAGGTATTACCATATCATTTAAATGTGAATGCTACATTATCATGCAAATACAATACACAAAGGATCTTAACCCCGATAGATTTGAATTGAGTACAGCATTGGGTTCAATCGGTCTATTAACAGCAAATTGACTCAGATTTCTTAAGGGAGCCGAAAATTAAAATTAGGCTTGAAGTGCACTTAAACGCAAATATTTTTCGTCCACAATATTAATCTCCCCTCTAAAAGCAAACATGTTTTACCATTCTTACCTCAAAATTTCATTTTTTATCTGCCGAGTAAGACGCGCAAAGCTATGAAAACTAGCAGTAATTTGGACCCACGGCCGTGATGTGAGGGGCATGGGTCTATTCTCGATTTTAGGTCCCAAACTGCTTTTCAAAGCGAAATTCTGGGCGACAATGTTTACTTGTACTTAAACTTAATAGCTGCAGTTGTTACTTTTACTCGAATTTCATTTTTGCAATTTAAAGTGCTTCCAAGATGAAAAAATAGGCACGTATTGCGTACATGTGGCAGTGCAGTAACACAGAGCTACAAGTTTAAGCGTGTACTCTGAGCTTCTAACAGCTTTTCAAGACAAACGTTCACTGAAGTTACGCGCCGTCCGACAGGGTTAGTATCTGGATGGAAGACCTCAAAATATATGACTTGCTGTGTCAGAAACATAGCACCGAAAATTCTATTTTAGCGTTCCAAAATGCGAACTAAGAAAAGTACAGATTTTGTTAGCCTGCTTTATACAAAACAAATATTGATAAAAAAGTAAATAAATATTGATACACAGTTTTTAGGAAGAGCAGAAGGAAGTTTTCAGGAAGTATCGATCGAGAAAGAAATATTTTGCCACGAGCAACAATATTTGCGACATAAAAACAACATAAATTTTAAACCGCGAAGATAAATAATTACCATAAGCGAAAAACATTTTGGGAGATTTCTGCTGCGTTCAATTTTTCTATTGTACTTTTGGCTGCACAAGTAAATCGCAAAATCGAAAGTGTCGTCGAATTCACCGGGCGCCGCGATCAAGTTACCTTGCATGTTTACTCGCGAAACAAAGGATACAGCTGTGTCAAAATGATGGCAAGACACCGGGTTTTTGTTTTTGTTAGTCTGTTTTTTTTTCCTTTCAAGTGTTATAAAGTTTGAAAAGAAATGTGAGAATTCAAAACAAAGATGACAATCGTCTAACTCTTGAGGTTGACCATTGTTTCTGCAAAGTCAAAAATTTACTCTCTTAGACGAGGTTATTCATCACCAGGTAATTCCATCGTTTTGGAAATAGCAGCTGCTTTATTATTCATCAGCGTCACAGATTCTTGCCGATTTTGGCGCTCATTTTATTGAAACTCAAGCACGCTCTTCAAACAGACCTGTTTATTTTAGTGATTTATGCACGCGCTGCAGGCCTATTGGCACCACAGACACTCTTACCCTCTTACGTTCTTACACTCTTACAACTCGGTGACATAGTATGCACAGTGCACTACCAAAAAAAAATCAGTTCTCGCTTTTTTTTTTTCACATTTCGAAAGTACTTGCGTTGAATGCTCAACATGCGAATTTTTTGTGATAATGTTAAGAGGAAGACTATTTATTTTAACTCCACTTTTGTCATTTAAAGGTCCGCCATTACTTGATGCGGTTCGGACCGAAAAAC
>NC_090889.1:19742014-19744514 GCF_036669925.1 Montipora capricornis
TATCGGTATCCCACTCTCCGGTAGGAACCTACGCATTCCTGCCAGCTGAATCAGACCGTTTTTATACTAGAGACGCATAATAGACTTTTTTACCGATACCGCGGCCATTTTGATTTCTATTGTTTCGAATAGCCATTCTGGGATGCCCAGGGGGCAAATACATATTAATTTGCCCCCTGGGCATCCCATAAAAGGTCTATTCGTCTGGGACGAACTTAAGTGCGTCTTCGAAGACGCACTAAACTGGATAGTTCGTCCAGACGGATTATGCGTCTTGTGCCCGTCTTTATACTAGACGAATTTAACAGACGCAGAAAAAATGTTTGCCCAAGTTCGTCCAAGACGAATTATGCGTCTCATATAGTTCGTCAAGTCTTTACACAAGACGGATAACATGAGAGACGCATAATTTGTCTGGACGGATTATGCGTCTTTAGTATGATCAATGGTATCCTGTGGTAAGCTCGTGGAGTAAGTAAGATACTGCGTCAGGGAGGTGATATAGCGATTTATCAAGCCTATAGAGTGGTTACAAATGCAATGTAATACATTATATTGAACGTCTTTCATTGGCAGCCGAATAAGAGCATTCTTAACGACCATTGAACGAATGCATGAATGCGCCTGCCGCCTTAACGACCATTTAACGAATACATGAATGCGCCTTTCGAACTTCAGACGATCAGAAATCCATGACAAATTTTCCATTGTTTACGCCTGACAGCCTGATTCCCCAACCATCCCGATAGCTCTCCACGAGCTAAAAACGACCAATCCGAACATGCATATGAAGCAAATTTACCGGATAGTAAGACAATACAAGTAAAACCCAAATTATATTATGGCGAATGCTTTTGCCTTGGTATAGGGCCAGGTGGGCTTGCAAATTGATCTACATGCAACAAGTTTGAAAAGGGTGCAGGTATTTTCTTTTCTTCAAGTGTTCACCGCGCTCAGCTTAGAGCGAGTTTCAATCGAGAGCCTTTTAACCAAAACCAAAGTAACTCCTTTGGCCAATCAAAAAAGACGGAGGTAATCCAGCAAACCAATCAAAACTCGAAGTAATTACACGTAGCCGACACAAAGCGCGGGAAAATGTGGACACGAGCCACGATTGGTTTGGGTTTCACTTCTGATTGGTTGAAAAGGTGGCGGGAGAACTTTGAACCAACAACTGAGTGACGTAATGCAAAACCAAAGCAATTCGCTAATTACTTTCGACACTCAATTGAAAACCGCTCTAAAGTTATGGAATTTAACTTCCACGCACTCCCAAGCAGTCTGCTCTTGTTTGGCTTTTCCAGTAAGGGGTATAAACTGCATTAACTTTTAATCAGATGAATGATTTTAATCGAGTTTCGTGAAACTAAGACCAAAGTTATTACTCCGACAAATCAGAACAGACGCAAGCAGCGAAGTGAGCCAATCAGAATTCGAAGCAATTAACTGTAACCAAGGCGCGGGAAAACGCATGATTGATTTTGGTTTTGCTTCTCATTGGTCGAGAAGGTGGCGCGAGTTTTCAGAGCTAGCCAATCAAAGAGCAAAGTAAAGCAAAACCAAATGTAACCTGGTTACTTTGAACATTCAACTGAAAACCTCAATACTGCGCGAATGCAAAAAGCGCGAACTCTTTCACGAGACATATTTTTGAAATATTACGTAAAAGATCAGGTACATAAATACGTCATGTGCCTTTTGCCGATGGCCATAGCCAATTTTACTTCTGTGAAATGCTTGGAACATTATCGTATACAAGGCTTCGATAAGAGTTGATTATCTTCATTCCTCCTGTTTCAGTATTCGTATCCGAGGAGGCCTGGGACTTGGGGAAGAGTTATTCGTATTGAATCTCATACCCTGTAAGGTTTGGGCATGGATCATGTGATCAGACAGCCGTGTGGGCGTCATTTCGTTTCATCTTGTTGATGGTACAAGACGATTCATTCATCCTTCTTCCTCCCCACGTACCAGCCACTTGTTTCATTTCTTTTTTCATCTTCGTTCACCTTTACTGGGCCAAACTTTGTATAAAGGAATTGTTTGAGATGTTTTGTTATTGTGTTTTGTGGTTATTGTGCCCATAGCCATTTTAGTCCAACCTGGCCAGTGATTTATTTGTATGCCCTGTGCAAACGTAACTCAGGGAAGCCAGCACCGCAGGGTCGTAACGAGGTATATTTTTTCATCGCTGATCCCGGAATTTTACCCAAATTTTTGATTCCTGATTCCAAAAGTAATGAGAATTTTGATCCCTGAACCCGCAACAATTTGATTCCTGATCCTTGATCCTGATACCATGAAAAATACTGCTGATCCCGATCCCACGCATTGTGTACGTGATTCCAGATCCCAGGGCTGTGATCCCTGATCCCGGTCCTTTTCAGGCCTTTGATCCCTGATCTCATATACCTCGTTACGACCTTGAGCACCGTGAATAAGGGTTTTGCTACTGTTTGGGGAAGGAGAAAAGGCATAAACTACCAATCTAGTGAAGAAG
>NC_090889.1:19759514-19764514 GCF_036669925.1 Montipora capricornis
TAAATTTGTTTAGGCCTAATTAGGCCTAAGGTTTAAGCTTTTATGAATGTTTAGGATATTTTTTACTCTCTGTATTGGTAAAACAATGACCTGTGATTCCGGATTCCGGATTCAGTCCTGGTGTTAGGGTTGCCCGCAAAAATAGCAATTTAAACTGATATTTTCTGTCTTGCTTGTACTTTGTGGATGCGTTTGCTACGAAAATCTGCATGAAGAACTTAAGACTCGGATCTTTCAGCATTGCAATTGAACACAAAATCCAAAAATGGTTCGCTATTGAAATCTCGAGAATGAGTGCAATTAATTAATAATAAATTCCACATATAAATCCGTTTTAGGATTTTGTGTCCCAATGAAAATCAGAAAGATTGCGATTTTGAAAAGGGATTTCCAATCGAACACACCCCCTCTTTTGTTTATTCTTGCGGTAAGTGATTAAGTTAGCCTATTAAGTGAACTAAGCCCCACTCGGGCGAGGTTTTGAGCAGCAACCCGTGTTCGAAATGACATTTTTTTTCTCGAATAATATCTGGTGCTCATAATTAATTTTTCTGTGTAACGAAAACTTTTCAGAGAGAACAGGGAATGAAGTGAAAGCAATGTTTTCTGCCTGGTCCACTGTATCTGTGTTGTAGACTATGTTGTGTTCCTTGCAAACCTTTTTTGACAAGTGAGATGATATGGACAGAGCTCGAGGTTTTACTCGAGTATCTAAAAGGAATTTGGAATTGACTTGGAATTGATTTGTACAGCTTGGTGATTGCCTACAGAAATTTTGCGCTAGCTAGTGTGCAATAAAAACTGCCGTTCATCACTCGATGCATTAATTTGCTTCATGAGTTCCGAGTGACCTTAAAAATTGCATGTGTTTCAGCACTTATACGACACTCAAACAAAAACTGCTTTGCCAGTTTATAACTTGTGTTGTTCTTTAGATTACCGAGTTGTAATAATTGTAAGTAAATTGTTGTCACCTCCCAGTGGGTATAATTGAACTAAATGTGAGTTTTGTTATAACTTTCAAGGAACTTGAAAGATGAAGACAAAATATAAGAGCAAAAAGGTAATATTGCTTGTGGTAATTCTTAAGTCACGGGTCAGGTTGTTGAAAATTAAAGAAATTTTGTAAGATACATACAATTCATTAACTGTTACCCATATCATTAACCTTGGAAAAGTGCTGCCGATCCCAATTCCTTTACCATTGAGATGTAGCCCCTTCGAATTTAGGCATACTGCATCAACCTTGCATAATGAGCGTAAGGATTTACTTACCTGGCTAATTTTCTCATTTAATTGCTTGTTGTCAGATCTGACGATTAAGTCTGAGATTGCTATAGAGTTGTCTGGAAGATCATTCTCCATTTCAGCACAAATGTTTGCTATGTGATCTAAGATCTTATGGGGCGAGTTGTAGGAAACATTTATTCATAGCTGCATTAAGTACGATAGCAGTAGGTTAGCCTATCTGATGGTAGGACGAATGTAATGGACTACCTCCAAAAAATACTATTTCGGATGAGTGCTACTGAAAGACTAAATCGATATACTCACATTACACTATCTTGTTTAATTTCGTCCGTACAGCCACATGCGACTAAATCCAGGAATTGCACCAGTCTCACTTCACTTACATGAAGTGATAATTATTGTCCACTACAACAATTATCGAAAGCCGCAAGTAACCTTTTTAAAATAGGTGCTTAGACTTAAATATACTGTTGATCAGCGCTGTTTAAATTAAAGGCACTTTAAGAGCCATGAAACAATTTTCAGATATGACAATACAGCCAAAGCTGAAATTCACCCAGTCAGATGACTGGCGATGGCAATGGGGCAACCCTAAAACCCGTAATCCGGAATCCGGAATCACAGTACAATACAGAGAGTAAAAACTATCCTAAACATTCATAAAAGCTAACCTTAGGCCTAATTAGGCCTAAAAACATTTGTTTAGGCCTAAGGTTAGCTTTTATGAATGTTTAGGATGGCTTTTACTCTCTGCATTGCGCTGTGATTCCGGATTCCGGGTTCCGGGTTTTAGGGTTGCCCTAAGCAATGCCAATTTCCATAACAAAAACAAACGGTCTAATCGGTTGAAGGTGGGCTTTAAAATTGGTTTTTAGGCTTGAGCACAGCTATTTGCAAAATACTATATTTAGAGTAGTCCATTTGGGTAGTCTATTGGGGTAGTCTATAGCCTGGGAGTCAGTATTTTGTCCACCACTAGGCTCAAGTAATCGGTTGACATTCGTGGTAAGCGAGCCTCAAAGGATTTTCAATATTTGAATGTTGATTGCTGTTTCTCACAGGTACTCACTGGACCTTGAAACTTAGTCAAAGAAAAGTAAATTTATCTGTGTGGCCATCGCCAAAGTTTGAGCATAGCTGATGCCAGAGAAGTATGATTTAATTGGCGAGGTAAGCTAGAAATTAGTTACCAGCCTTTCCAGTGTTTATGTATGAGTGACAACCTGGGAAGCTGGGAAGTCGCTTAAATCGTGCTAAAATTATAAGTCACCAGGACAATAAAGTACGGCTTTTTAATTGAGAACTTTTGTGTGCAAATATCTTTGAGTTTGCTTTCGGGCTTCCCATACAAATCCTAATAACTTTCTTTGCCCTCAGAGTCTGGGCCACCCGTGCCGAAACTAGTCTGATAACTATAAACCGATACATTTTTTATTAAAAAGTGGAAATTTAAATTTAAATTTATGAACTATCTTGAATTTCCAAGGGTATGATTCCTTGGTTGCCGTGTGTTTTCCAGAGTTGTTCGAAAATATCCCGACTCTTTGTTTTTCGTTTTGTGGTCTTGTGCTTACGTGTACATGACGTACTACTCTGGTTACTGGTCACGCGTGACTGACACGAAATGTCGAGGCGGCTGGCAGAGTCTTCAACTTCCTCTTCCCGACTTTATATCTCGGAAGATCGGAGGAGACTCTGCTCGCAGGGTACATTCTTATGCCTGGTTTCCATATGATCGCTACGATAGTTGCGATCGCCGGAAGACGCAGCGAACATGAGGAAGAGCCTTGGTCTGCCACCGCAGCGATCGTAGCAATTGCGATCGCTGCAATCGTTATTGCTATCTCGGCGATCATGGAGATCGTAGCGAGCGAAATTTTACAAATGGAAACCCCTCTCTAGCGATCGTGAAGACGTAGTTTACAGAGACGGGTGTTGCCACGTACACTGTAAGTGTTTAAGGACCGTAAAAGACATACAATGCGAGCAATGCTGAAAAATGCTCAAGAAAGCTGAACAAACCTTATGGATCTTCATTTCCATGTCTGGAAGAAGTTCCTTCTCCTTCTTCTCCTTAGTATGTTCACCTGTTTCCTCTGTCATTTCCTCCTCCTTCGTCTCCTTACTATGTTCACCTGTTTCCATTTCGAAATAAACCTTTCCTCGTCGATACTAACAGAAATTGTCGGTTATTCCGGGATGACTTATGAAAATAAAAGTAACTTTATGTGACGTAAAGGGCAACGTGACATATGAAAATAAAGGCGACGTAAAAACAGCTGCCCGTGATTGGTTGATGACCATCTAAGAGCATTTAATTAATACCCGAGGAGCCATTGATTGACGACTAAAATCTCTGGCGTTATGGGGTATTCACATGAGACCGTTTACATGAAACTGAGAAGAAATGCTTGGTTTTGGGTAACCAGCGATCAGGCGTGCTTTTCTTTAGACAGGGCAGATTCTTCTACCCCCCTGTCAGGAGTGATGTTATCATGTGCCATGCTATAAATGTGAGCCAATCAGATTTTACCGGAAAATTACATGCACGTTGCCATTCAAGGAAAGACCCGACGAAAACGAAATAGAACTCTAGCTGGAATGTCTGCCCAGTCAGACTTTATCCATACAATCAAGGTATTTCTGTTTCTCTGTTCAAACAATCAAAGAGCAAAGAATTTCAAGGTAAGGGACACACCATTATTTTTCTGGACGGGGGTATGAAAAATAGTGAAAAAAAAATTGTTTGCAGGGCCTTTTTAGGCCCAAACAAATTGCTTTCAAACATGTATGTATAAAAAAAAAATAGTTTTCATAGAGGTCAGAGAAACTTGTAACCTATTAATACATACATACTTTATTGAACCTCCCTAAAGGGGCTTTTCAGGAACAATAATAATGAAGAAAAAAGTTTCAAAACTGAAAAAAGTTTCAAAACTGAAATTTAGACCAAAAGTGTGAAGTTGTTTATAGACAGGATAGAGGGCTCCATTAAAATCAACATTTTATTGGACCAAATATTGCATAAAATAAATAATTAAAATGAACAAAAGTAACACATTTGGATTTTCAAATTGCCCATGCACAAAAATAAACCCAAGCAGGGCATTTCAAAGTGGTCATGTTGGCAATAAAATCAAATCAGGCAGGACTCCACTACTACTGCTGCGGAATACTACTCTCTTTGTGTATTGTTGGTTTTCACTCACGTGATCAACAGCCATGTTCTTCAACGAAAACAAAAGGAAGCGTTTGCATAATAATATAGTTCAATTCCCGGCGGATTTGGTCGGGGCACCAACATGGCCACCTTTTCTTTGTTTAGGGGCACCAACATGGCGGTCGTGACGTCATTTGAAAACCGAGAATTGCCTGTTGCGCCAGTAGCTGCGTAATAGGCCTTTTGCAACTAACGATCACATGGTACAAAATCCGCCATGCTGGAGGGCAAGCTCATTATTATTCCCCCACTGAGACATTAAAACAAAGGCAAGTCAAGCTTGACTGGTTCAGGTCTCTTTGTTTTAATTTCCCAGTGGGAGAATAATAATGAGCTTGCCCTCCAGCATGGTGGATTTTGTACCATTTGATCGTTAGTTGTAATTAAAAGGCCTATTAAAATGGCGAGTGTTTCATAAAGGAACTACTAGGAGCTTACATGTCAAACATAAATTGGGTATAACTTTTCTAAAATTTTCTTCGAAAAATAGTTTAAAATATTGCGCTTTTCAGTAACACAAGGAATGGGC
>NC_090889.1:19769514-19807014 GCF_036669925.1 Montipora capricornis
CGGAATAAGAATAGGTGGAGCGATGATCCTAAACACTATGTATTGCCCGAAAGCATAAATGCCGGCCAAAAATGTATTCTTTTGTTTATGTGCTAATGAGACTCACTAGCCTCGCTCTCAAGCAACATTTCTTTTGTATTTTGTCCATACAAACGAGGCTAGTGAGGCTAATTAGCACATAAACAAAAGAATATTTTTTTGGCCGCCATTTATGCATTCGGTCTATAGCGTTTTGTAGCAACAAGAATAATAAAGCTATGTTTAAAATAGCATTTTAGCAGATGTTTGACAATATTAACGTGAATCCCCGCAAAAACGAAGGATTTCTAACTTCTATTCCATGTATTCCTATTCCGGAATACGGTCAATCGAACGCACCCTAAGACTTATCGCCCGCTGGCTTTGGTCACGCAAGCGCACCGAGGAGAGAATGGTGATAGAGCGGGGATTCACCCCTCGGCTCGCTTGCGTGACCAAAGCGGCCGGTTTGACTAACTCAGAAGAGACTGCGGGCAGTCTACTGTTCTCTTGGCATACCTTCTATAAATTAAACAATTTCAAAATCAGACATTTCGCATTGAAGAAACAACAGCACTGTAGGGCATTTAAACTGAAGGGAAGTTTGAAAACAATAATTATACCGCGTTGCAATCTGTTATAAAGCCACCAGGAACCTCAGTAGGATCTTCTGGATTCTTGTGTTTAAACCTTCAAGAATAATAAATAAAGAAAAAGAGTGCACATTAAGAATACAAAAACTCCCACTCACTTTTTCACACTTTCAAGCTTTATTTATTTTGATGTAACTATTTATACAACTTATTATGGAATTATCACATTTTCAGCGCATAACATCACCTTCCACGCACATATGGAAAACAAATTGAGGCAAGGGAAAGTCACACACAAATTTTAAGTACCCGGTAAGAAAAAAAAAAAAGACATTTTTGAGGTTTCCATAGATGCCAGTTATTAAAAAGCAACGTGTCACCTTAAGTTTAGAAGACCCTGATTCTTTGAAACCTTATCTCCCCATAAGCGAAACCAATATAATAAATTTTAATTGGCCTATTATCATAATATGATTTCAATTGTCAGCGGGGCACCCCTTTGGAGGTAAAGTGGAAGACAGACATTTTCGTTAAAAGACGCTTATTAAAGTACTAATTATGAATAGAAAGCGATTGCCAATAACACTTACTGGCTGTTTTTGAATAATCTTTGCCTTAATGTATGCTACCACCTGTATACAATAAAGTATATACATGCAGGTGCTAGCACACCAGCTATATTGATACTTACAGACGCTCATACAGCCTGACTTCACACGTTAACGGGGACGACACCCAGTGAATAAAAGCTTTGGGTTTTGGAGCAGTTTCTGTAGACTCACAGTTTACTAACAACTCAGTTACATTACCGCTCGAATCCTGAAGTGAAAAAATGAATATAAACATCACTTTACTATCAACCACGTCTGAGGAGGGGCTTTTTGAGGCCAAATTAACTAAGTGGATATTTACATCAGACCAGGACGAACTCAGACTGCTATGAACTTGCACTGGTATGAAACGTTTGCAGCCGTTTACATGAAACCGGAACGTCTCATGTCTTATACATGAGAACGGTACACTGTACGAACTCAGAACGGTACGACAGTTTCTCGTCTCCGTCCATCAAGCAAGACCAAGTCATTCCGGTGTGGGTTCATTGTCAGACTGGTCTCTCATGTAAACGCAAAATACAGAAATGTATGGAGGCCGATGAAAACTCATGCCGGTCTGAGTTTGTCCTGGTCTCACGTAAATACCCACCTCAGGCAAAGCAAAGTTGCCCACTAGTCGATTTTGCCTGTATGGTCAGAGATTATCCTAGTTTCAAGAAGCATGGAGCGACAGAAAGTATTGTTACTCCCCCAGGACAGAACGCTAGTCCACCGCAAGGTTAGCCCTAGAAGTAAGTCGCCAGTACCCATTTAAAAAGCAGATTAACTCTATCTTACGATCATGTAGCAGGACTTGACCTACAAACTTCAGCACCCCCAAAACTGCGGAAATGTGGCGTCCCTTGGTATAAAAGAGCCTAAACAGGTGAATGAAAACACTTTGATCTCATACCTTTATAACGTTTTTCAGTGTAATCACCAATCCTGCGTACTTTAGTCCCACAGACTGATCTGGGGTGAGACGACGGAAACCCTTCTCTGTTACCTAGGGATTAGTAATAATTAATAATTGATTGCCCTGCTGGGTTTTAGCCCGGGCCAAAAAACCGAGGAGGTAACCTAGAAGTCCCCACGCAAAAAGGGTAAATGCATAAATTGATAGAAATTGTAGGGGGAATCAATCTCAATTTGCTCAACCGGGCGCGCAAGGTGCTATGGGTATTGCTTAAACGGGAGCGCAAGTAGTAATGGTATTGTTCTACACCACCGAGGTGTTTTCGGAACTCACAAGGAGAATCAAACATTGAAGCAGATCTGATCTGATGCAAATCGAGTTGCCTGGCTCCGCAGAAATTGATTTTGTCCGGACACAAATCAGAAACAGGAGTGACGATTTGTCAGAGCCAAATCGGAGACAAGGGCGACATGTTCAGCATATAATTTGAACGTATCTCAACTGCCTTTCATACTATGTTAGGCGGGGGCACATGTAGTGAAAACTATTACTAGTTTAACAGTCTCAATGTGGTTTTCCTGTTGCATGATACACTGATGAACAACTCAGTTTGTAGTCGAACTTAGTGTTCCACACTAAGAACGCTTTCAGGTTCAAGTCCCAAAAAAAAAGTATGAGCGTTCGGCTTCAGCCGCAAAATTCTGAAAATTAGACGTATAAATTGGAGTATAACAGGACAATTAACTCAAACACTTAGGAAACGTGTTTGCTCCCGCAGATCAAATCCCAACGAGGCAAACTAGAAATTGATAGATATTGTAGGGGGAATCAATCTCGATTTGCTCAACCGGGCGCTCAAGGTGGTATCGGTATTGCGTAAACGGGCGCGCAAGTGGTATTAGGGAGCTTAAGCAACAACAACGGCGACGGCCACGAGAACGTCATCTCAAAATATAAATTTGCGTTACTTTAATCGCTTCTTGACTACTTCAACGTTTTTAATATGACGAGGGTGTGGTAATTCCTCAAAGATGACACCAGTCGGAACGGCACTCCATTCTAAAAGAGAAAATGAAAATTTAGCCCCAAGTGCTGACGTTTTTCATAAAACCAAAAACTTGTCTATTTCACGTTGTTGTTTTGCTGACGACGGCAACGAAATGGACAAAAGTGAAAAACGCACGTGCAGGGCGCTCAAAGCTATTGTTTTTACCCACTAAATATGCAATTTCGTGACGTTTTCGTTGCCGTCGCCGTTGTTGTTGCTTAAGCTCCCTATTGGTACACGACCGAGGTGTTTTAGGAGTCACCAAGTAGAAACTCGCAAAGAGAACCAAAGTGCTGTTCGGGTTAGCGATTGAAAGATCAAACATTGAAGCAGATCTGATGCAAATCGTGTTGCCTGGCTCAGAAATTGATTTTGTCCAGACACAAATCAGAAACAGAGGCTACACGTTCAGCATATAATTTAAACGTATCTCAACTGCCTTTCATACCATCATTGGCGCAGGGCCTAAACAAGCGATAGAAATCGATAATCGGAAAATCAATCGATGACAATCGATTACGGTTAATTAATTTGTATCGATTGGCATCGGCCAATCGAAGACCAATCGATAATCACAGAAAAGTAGTGCCGAACTTCATCGAGTGTCATCGATTGTCGTTCCCATTGGTTACTCGATGAAAATCGATGTTATTTAATTGATCGATTCTCATCGATTATCGATGACAATCGATAATCATAAAAACTTGCGCTATTGATTGTCCATAGATTATCAATATCAATCGATTAATTGATATCGATTGCCATCGATTGCTCAGGCCCTGTAGGCGGGGCATATGTAGTGTAAACTATTACTAGTTAATAATTATTGTAATGTACTGTTACAGAAGTACCGGTAAATTCTGAGCTCCAGTCATTAGGTTATTATTTGAGAAAGCAAATAGGCCATTTTCGAGTTCATGTCTGCCTCCTCTTCAAAGCGAGTCTACGTGCGAAGTTTTTGTGATAGTAAATAGTTCTACTTCCCATATGAATGAAAACTAATTTTCAAAAGAAAACCTTCGCACTTAGACTCGCTTTGAAGAGGAGGCAGACATGAACTCGGAAATGGCCAATTAAATATGCCTTAACGCTCTTGAAAAGAGCAAATAAACTTGATTTGTTATCACTTAAATAACGTTGTTTGAAATAAAAGGCCGAGCTTAAGCATGATAACCATTTTCAATTTTGTTGTCTCAGATTAAGAAACCATTAATAATAATAATATTAATGGTCAGGGGGCAAATGTACAGAAATAATTATCCCTCAATCCTGTAATGCCTTCCAAAACAAATTCATTACTTTAATATGGCATTTTGTACAAAAAAAGAAAAGTGCCGTTTGCAGTGTGAAATACTTGACACTTGTGCAATCAAATAACAGGCATGAGACTTTTCTCTGTTACCTGGTGCCCGCTGAAACGTGTCACTACTGACTCTGCAATTCATGTATGTTATTAAAATTTTCTGTTCAAACCTCAATGCTGCTGCAGGTATTGTTGCTTGCCTTGGAAACATGACACAGTTCACCACACGTATTATAGTTACCAGTAATTAATTGATTGATATGTAAGTATGTTAATCTCAACTTACAATAATTGACTTACCTCTTTGAAGTCGGTCTGTTCAATGTAGATTGTTTTTCCAAAAGAAATTTCATGGCTCCCTTTGCTCGGATCTTGAGGAAAGTTGGCTACATTCAGCTTCACTTTCTAAAGAAAAAATGCACAATTGTTCCAATATTCCCAAACAGCAAGCCAAGAATGACTTATTTATATCGTTCGTATTTGACGTAGATACAAGTATACTAAATTGTGCTTTATTTGAAATTGCAAGGGAAAAAATCATATGATTACTTATTAATAATATCCGCGAAAAAATTCGAAACGAGATTATCGGAGTTAATTAGAAGACAAGAATGCACATCACGCAATCACACATAAACTGCGGCATCTGGGGCTTGCATTTGATTGTCCTTATCAGACTTTCCTTGATCATTGACCAATCAGAATGCTTGGATTGTTACCTCTTTTCTGCATTGTGTTATCTGGAAACTGCATTTTTCTCAGCCAATCAGAATGGAGTAATTTCCCCATGTATATTATTAATGTTATTTACACATTCGCAGCAGTAAAATAACATAGGCCATATGTGGAACTCAAATATGTACCCATGATTTCCTTACCTCATCAAAGTTTTCAATTGTAACCTTCAGTGGTTCAAGCACAGCCATCACTCTAAACAAAATCAATTCAATAACAGGAAAATTTACCTTAACGCTTTAAATCCTGATATGAGAGGGAGACTTCCTACAGAGTGAGATTTTACTCATACACATGTAGATGTTACTCTGTCTAATGCCAGACTTCCTTTAAATCCATTGAAGTGTAAACTATTGATACATTACCTTGGAGCTGTTACATTCAGCTCATCACGCACACACGATTCTAAAAGCAAAGGATCTGTTACTGTCTGAGCCATGGTCACGCCAACCTCGAGAAATTTCAAAAAAGGAAATACAGTCATTGCACCGTCATCTACAGTACACCAGTGACTCTTGAAACAAATTATTGCATTTCATTCTCGCACAAGAATAAGAAATTAAACTTGAACTCTTATCTCCAAATTGAGCAGTCGAGTAATCAAAACCCCCATCCAAAACTAACATGCAATGTCATGTAGATGCCGTGACTTTAACATCTTCAGTTCCCACGGCCTGCTCCCGTCTGACCTTGTAGCTCAGCCGGTAGAGCAGCGGTGATCCAACCCGAAGGTTGTGGGTTCAATTCCCACCCTGTTCAGAGTTTTTCTCTTTCCTTGTGTGGGGCCATTTCCATTAGTAGGGCTAACGCTCACATGGTTCATATGGGGTAGAAACCTAGCACTTCACATTACACTCTAATCAGTTAAGTCTGTTCAAATATAAGTGCTACACGGCCAACGTTTGCAAAAACATAATCCTTCCTTGTACTTGTACATGTCCCCTTTAAATCTGTCAGTTTTAAGAGGGAGACTTATAAATTTTACTCTGTCTAAGGACAGACTTTTTGACTCGTCGAAGGAGTCACTTCAGGGAGAATGGGCTAACATCATCTTGATCCCCTCAAAGACTATGTCCCCTATAACCCTCTGCCTCTAACAGTGATACTTCTAGCTTTTTCTCTGTCTAACACCAAACGATTTTACTCGTCAATAGGCGTCGCCTCGAGGATGAATGGTTTAATAACATGTTCCATCAAAAACTATTCCCTCTAGCCCTTTCCCTTCTAAGAGTGATGCAGTACTTACAGACTTCACTCTGTCTAACACCAGACAATTTTACTTGTCAATGGGGGAGGACTCAGGGAAGAATGACTTATATATAGTTTTTACCTTGCTGCAGAATTTATTTATGGCTTCAGGGGGGAAACCTCTTCTTCTCAATGCCGTTAGAGTGAAGAGCCTTGGGTCATCCCAGTCTCTAATAATGTGAATAATTTAATGACGTCCAAAATGAACAAATGCTGCTAATTTCCTAACAATAAGTAGTTGTCTCTAGTTTTGTTTTATTTCTGCATATGATGATTCCTATTGCATCATAAATATGAATTTAAATTTTGAATGACTGTGCCATCCATAGTAAGTGTTTACAATTGTTAAGGAGTAGAATTTCCAGAAGTCAACCTACTGTAGATATAACTAGCCCGTGTTTCATGGTAGAATAGCGAAGTAAGTGATGTGAGCTTTTCAGGCCACAAAGTGGCAGAGCCAGGTCATGAAGCAACTGAGCAGAGTGAGCGTGCAAGGGATTGTACTGGTATATATTAAATAGTAGAAGACGACAAAGGACTTCAATGAAAGTGTATATTAGGGAGCAGCCTTTGCACAATGTTGAGAGGGATCACTTTCCAGTAATTTGTTCAAGGTTGATTCCTGCACTCAGAGTCCTTCATTGTTGGTTCTCTACTCTATTCCAAGAAGCCTTTATTTACTAATTAAAGGTACTCTGGTGAAAAGTGGAAGGGCCTCTTTCACCCACCAACTAAGATGACACAAAGAAAAGTAGCGACTGAAAGCTATGTTACAATAGTCGACTACTAAAGTTGTATTAAAATAGAGGATATTACGTGGCCATGCGGAGATACGAAATTTCTCTTCAACAGAAAAAAATTAAAAGAAAAGGTATTTAATTTTTTCATCACAACAGTACTACAATATTGTAGCAAGCAGAATTTACATGTAGTAAGGTTTTACATAAAAGGTTACCATTCAAATTAAAGTTGGAAGAGGGAAGATTACAAACGTTCACCAAGTGGAGAAGTGTCCGATTGCTCAAAGAAACAATGACATATCATAAACAATTTACTATCCTCATTTGTTGCGGGACCATACTTGGGAATAATGGCCCTAAGTCGTTTTCGTATGGACTTCGCTGCATTCGATCCACACTGCCACAACCTCAGACCAATATCCTCCATTACAGTCCTCATGCTCGGTTAGTAAGTGGTTAATATTAGAATAAGAACTTTTTACCTAACAATCCCTTCATTTATCAACTTGCCAATTTTTCTCTTTGAAACGACTGTGTAACTGAGATTAAGCCTTCCATATTCCCACTGCACTGGACAGTATATGTCAAGGACGTTGCACAGCCAGTAGTACGAGGAACGTCTGCAAATGCACAGTAAACTGTGAGCCTACAACATTAACCAATAAAGGTACAAGACACAGCCAAGCGTCACAAATGATTTAAGTTCAATAACAATAATGACAATAACAGACCTTTGGCCCCGGCTGTTAAAAGGCTGGATTAAACTTTATCCAGTGGATAAGTCTCTATCCAGAGTGTAAAATATTCTTCACATTAAACATTGAGAGAGGTCTATGAACAAGCCTTAGATGTGCTTGAAGTACGCATATTCACAGTTGCGTAAGCAAATACTTATATCTTTGCATCGATTGAAACTGTTGGTTAGTGACTTGCTATATCCACCGGATAAAGTTATCCTGCCAGCCTTTATTGAACAACTGAGGCCAGAAGAGTGCTCAACACCCACCTTGACTGGAATTCTTTTGTGCAAAGCGAATGGGAAATGTCTTCTAAAGAGTCACAAAGACAGTGAGTGAAGTCGTACGTTGGATAAACACACCTAAATGCAATAGCATCAGATTTTTTTTTTAGATAAATGTCCATAATTTGTACATAAACATACATATTTCCCAGTCATATGATGTGAGACTCTGTCAATCTGGAATTCTAGGAATAATTTGAGTGCTTCTATGACTTTACATGCAGTTAAAATTTAATGTAATATAACAGAGTTAACAACAGGTACGCTTGTTTGCCAGTTCTTTTTGATCAAGCCATACTTTAATTTATTTGCATCATAAATATTTAGCATTGAAACTCTTTCCAAGTGTCATAGTATTGAACTCATTGTTAAGGGTTGTGTCAACATAAGAAAAAGAGGATACATGTGTGAACTTTATCAAATCACAGGAGCCACAATAATTTAATTATTTTTGATACACTATATCGCTTAAAATGAAAGAAAAACTATCTATTTTTCGAGAGATTATTTTTTAAAATAAAGCTAGGGTTAGAATTAGGCTAGGTCTAAATTTACTGCAAGTTGTGTGTAAAAGTTTGTGAAGGATAATACTGACAGGGGATTGGCAGGAATTAATAAAGTTTATCATCAAAGGGGTGCAACTTATTAATTAAAAGTGATATTCTTGATAAACTATAAAGTGTGTATTAATTTGCTTAATTCCTTCACTTTAGAACAGAAAGTCCTACCATTCACTGCCTGTCCTGTGGTGAGGAGTAAATTTAATACGGTAAGCAACTGGGTCCACTTTCCCATCTTCCAATGTGGTCTTCATTCGTAATGTTGCCTTAAAAGTTAAATATGCAGAAAATGTTTACCAAAATTAATGTTGTATTTTCATTAACCAGTTTGACATTCACTAAAGTGACAACAGGACAATGAATCTTTAAAGCCCTATAAACTACAGCTGTACACTAGACTATAATTTACAATGTAGTAGTTTCAAACAGAACTAGAAACTGTTTTGAAAACAAGCATTGTTTTGAGCTCTTTAAACCACTGGATGCAGACATGTGCAGGAACAAAATTAATAATGTACCAGTAATTGTATCATACAGATTATGCCTTCAGCATTCATTTCACAGTCTAATTTATTGGATATCTGATTTCAATTTTTGCAATTAAAATAATAATAATAATGATAACAAAGATAAAGGTATTAGCTCCACAAATCACCATTCTACACAGTTCTGTATGTAGTCTTAGTTTTGTTTTCGTCGGTTGTTTTTCAAAGCTGAGAGAGAGACGATCAGATCACGCAACAACTACAACAGATTTAATCGGTCCAGTTGAAACGTTTACCATGAGGACATGTACAGGCAGTAACCAGTAGGTACAACTTCGATTCAATAACAACAACAACGTTAGCTAGAACTTCTCACTTAACTTGAGCTCGCTCGCGTAAATCCGAAACTTCTGGACAACAACAAGTCTTATGTAAACAGGCTATTAATAGCGAACTCGTGACCATTAACTTAATTATAGAAATTGACAACTTCGTTTCTAGAACGTTCTGGAACAACAAGAAAAGGTAAGGAAACTTTAGAAAGATCTAGATATCATAACATCTTTCGCCTTTCAAAAAACTATAATGTTCATCCGTATGAGTCAGGGTCAAACTTCTTTGAGCGTCCGTATCTTGACCTTGTTTCTTTCACTAAGGGTAGTGGAGGCGTGCTCACACTTGTCTCTGGTGTTCGTGCACTCTGTTCCAGTTTTCTTGATACGGGCGAGGGTGAAGGTCTGGTGGTGATTTCGGCTTTCTTCACTTCAGCATCAGGTGAAGTTACCGAATAGACTCGGTCAGGTCCGGCACATTGTGTGCACTCATACTCTCGCCTTCGTCGATGTCGAGCGAAGATTCTTGTAACTCTTCCTTTGTCTGACGCAACTGTTTGCGGTTTCGCCTGTAGACTTTACCATTAGCTTCGACCCTATAGCTGCGAGGTGCAATTTTACTAGAAACGACTGCTTGTGACCACTGAGTTTCACCAGGGAGTTTCATACGTACTATGTCCCCAGGGTTAAGTTCTGAAAGCTGCTTAGCATGCTGGTCGAAGTACTTTGCTTGCTTAACACGATCCCTTTTGAGAAGATCGCTCACCGATTTGTTACACTTGAGTAGAGATTCCGAGAGGGGAAGTAGTGTCTTGGTTTGGCGACCAAAAAGACGTAGACTCGGTGACATGCCCGTTGCGGCAGTAGGGGTGTTGCGGTGATCCAGTAAACCAAGATACGGATCAGACTTGGACAGAGAAGCTTTCTTCATTATCGACTTGCACGTTTTGACGGCACTTTCAGCCATCCCGTTAGCTTGAGGGTACCGAGGTGAAGTAGTGACGTGCTTGAACTTCCATGCTGTTGCAAATCTTCGAAACTCTGAAGATGAATACTGTGGGCCATTGTCTGAAACAACAGCCTCAGGCACCCCATGACGCGCAAAATGCATCTTTAGTTTACAAATCACAGCTTGTGCAGAAGTATCGGAGAGATGATCCAACTCAATGAAGTTGCTGTAATAATCGACAAGGACAAGGTAATTGCGGTTCTCGAAAGTAAATAAGTCGGTCGCAACTCGCTGCCAAGGTCTATCAGGGACCGGGTGTGGTTGAAGAGGTTCACTAGCTTGTTCTGGCTTGACACTCTGGCATATTGAACACTTATCGATCAGCTCCTTGAGCTGGGCAGACATTCCTGGCCAGAAGAAAACTTCTCTTGCCCTTTGAAGACACGCTTGGAGTCCTTGATGGGACTTATGAGTTTCCTCCAACATGGAGCGGTGGAGACTCTCTGGGACAACGATCTTTGTTCCTTTAAAGATCAGGCCGTTATATAGTGTCATCTCTTCTCGGTATTTGAAAAATGGCTGTGCTTTAGTGGGTACCATGGCAGTTGTTGTCGGCCAACCGGCGCGTATGACCTTTGACAACACTTGTAGAGATTCATCTTTGCCTGTTTCCGCTTGAAACTTTGCAAGTGTTGCGGCAGATATTGGCAGATCCTCAACAGAATTAACAGTTTCTAGATCTTTGCAGAAGGGTGAAGTGTTCGGGGTCTTTGAACTCTTGGGTAAGGCACGAGAAAGAGCATCGGCAATGTGCATCTCTTTGCCAGGCTTGTAGACGAAGGTCAAGTCGTATTTTTGCAAACGGAGCATCATTCGCTGTAGTCTTTTTGAGGCTGTGTTGATAGGCTTCCTCTGGATTGCAATCAACGGCTTGTGATCTGTTTCCACAGTGACATGTTTGCCATAAATGTACTGTTCAAAGCGCTCGCAGGAGACTACGATAGCAAGGAGTTCCTTCTCTATTTGCGCGTAATTTTGCTCTGTGAGAGTTAGAGCTCTGTTCGCGTAGTGTATTGGCTGTCCGTCTTGAAGGAGCGTCGCGCCGATTCCGTACTGAGAGGCATCGCACTGGATAGTAACATTCTTACTCACGTCAAAGTACTGTAGAAGTGGAGCTTTGGAAACAAGTTCTTTAATCTTGTTGAATGACTCTTCTTGTGGTTGTTGCCAGCACCATTCAACTTCCTTTTTCTCCAGCTGTCTCAGGGGCTGAGAAACTGTAGACAGATGTTGGCAGAATTTCGCTAGATACTGGACCATTCCTAGGAAGGTTCTTAACTCTGCAAGGTTCGTGGGCGCCGGGTAATCAGCGATCGCTTGTACCTTTGATGGGTCAGGCAGTAGACCTTGCGCTGTAAAGAGGTGTCCTATGAAAGAAACTTGTACCTGTCGCAGTTTCAACTTCTCGTTGTTGAGAGTGAGGTTTCTTTCTCTTGCTCTTACAAGGAATGCTTTGAGATTCTGATCGTGGTTAGCCAATGCCTCTTCAGGAGTATCACCAAAACCACAGACTAAGAAGTCGTCAGCGATAACTTCTACACCGGCTAGTCCTTCAACTAACTCATGCATTCGTTGTTGCCATACTTCAGGAGCAGAATTTATACCAAAAGGCATTCTGAGCCAGCGATACCGACCAAACGGTGTTCATGGTCGTCAGATAGCTGCTCTTTTCATCTAGTTTGACTTGCCAGAATCCGCACTTAGCATCTAACACACTGAAGACTTTTGCACCACTAAGTCGAGTTGAGACTTCCTCAATGGTTGGCAGGGGGTAGTGTGATCGTTTGACTGCGCGGTTAAGATCTCGAGGGTCTAAACATACTCGAATTTTCCCATTGGGCTTCTTGACTATGACGAGACTAGAGACCCATGCTGTGGGCTCTGTTACCTTGGCGAGGATACCGTCCTTCACCAGGCTGTCTAACTCTGTCTTAAGTGCTTCTCTTAGTGGGACAGGGACTTTGCGAGGAGGATGCACCACTGGAGAAAAGCTTTCATCTACTCGGATAGAGTAGTTTCCATCAAGGCACCCAATTCCACTAAAAACATCAGTGAATTCAGATAGGACAGGATCTCCTTTGACAACTGAAGGGACATCAGTCCTTTCCGAATCATCGTGAGTAACATTTATGTCAGCGTCCAAAATTTTGACGAGATTCATCTTCTCGCACGTGGTTCTGCAAAGAAGTGGTGTCAAATCTTTCTCCACTACGTGGTAAAGGACTCCATACTTTCTTCCTTTTCTTTCGGTAAGAAGTCGGATTTGTCCAAGCGGCCAGACTACAGACTTGTTGTGCATGACGAGCCTTGAGTACGACTTTTCCAGATTATTACACTGATTGTCGCCAGTCACTCTGGTGTAATCTCGTTTTGGTAGAACGTTACACGAAGCACCTGTATCAATCTGTAGTTGTACTTCGGCCTTGTTGTTCATAAGGACTGTCACATAGGCTGACTTGAAGGTGGCCTTGTGACTGTAAATCTCACAATCTTCCACATGATTGACTGAACTGGACGCACATTTCTTTGCAAAATGTCCATCTCTGCCACATTTATTGCATTTCTTCCCCACAGCAGGGCATGAAGATTTTTTCATCTCATGGACAGTACCGCAGAACTTGCATTCACGATTCTTAGCAGTAGGTGTGCTAGTATTATTACCAGGCCCTTTCCCTTTGAGTTTCCGGGAAAATGACTGCTTCCGGTTTAGGGTGGGTCTACGTGAAGTTTTGCCTTCAGTAGCGTTCTTAGGAGATTTTGATTTCGTAAGTCCTACACGGTTGACATTGGGCTCTTCAGTTGAGATTTCTGATGCACGTATGTCAGTTAGTTCTCCTGTTCGAAGGATATCCAAGGCTTTGTCCAAAGTAAGATCTTTCTGTTCAAGTAGTTTCTTGCGAGCACGATCATTCTTAACTCCAAGGATGAGGCGATCTCTAATCAAGCTGTCTCTGAGGTTCCCGAAGCCACAGTGTTCGGAGAGACGCATCAGTGCTGTACAGTACTGATCAACACTTTCTCCAAGTTCTTGCTCCCTTTTATTGAAAAGGTACCTTTCATAAGTTTCGTTGCGTTGTGGCAAACACCGAGACTCGAATTTCGCTAATACATGGTCTATGTTGTCAGCGCTTTCATGACCAGCGTCGTCAAAAGTAAAGGTATCAAACATCTGAACACCTTCTTTGCCTACAACGTTAAGAAAATGAGCAACACGCACTGGACCTTCTAGTTTACTGATCCCAGTTGCCTTTTCATAGATTTGCCAAGCTCTCTTAAAATGTAACCAATTATCGCCTCGACGCGATCTGTCCTCTATGTTGAGAGTATCTGGCGGTTTGGCTAGCGGCATAGAAGAAGCGAACACTGGAGGAGCAGCCATAGTGCTGGACACTTGTCCACTAGTCGACGGCTCGGTCATGACTTAAACGTATCCAGAGGTCGTGAATTGTATCCAAAACTTCTGACACCAAGTTTTGTTTTCGTCGGTTGTTTTTCAAAGCTGAGAAAGACGATCAGATCACGCAACAACTACAACAGATTTAATCAGTCCAGTTGAGACGTTTACCATGAGAACATGTACAGGCAGTAACCAGTAGGTACAACTTCGATTCAATAACAACAACAACGTCAGCTAGAACTTCTCACTTAACTTGAGCTCGCTCGCGTAAATCCGAAACTTCTGGACAACAACAAGTCTTATGTAAACAGGCTATTAATAGCGAACTCGTGACCATTAACTTAATTATAGAAATTGACAACTTCGTTTCTAGAACGTTCTGGAACAACAAGAAAAGGTAAGGAAACTTTAGAAAGATCTAGATATCATAACATCTTGGGGACTGAGCTTCATAAGTGCATGACCTGTGCACAACTACATGTATGTCGTTTCTACATGAAACTAAGCCGTGTGTTGATTTTGAGGGAGGAAAACTGAAGTAACTAGAGAAAAACCCTTGAAAATCAAGAGCAAATTATGAATAATAGAATTTATTGTTAGGGAACACTCAGTTTGGCTTGAAAGGAGCTTAAAACTTTTTGCCAACATTCCCCCAGTTTTTACATTGTCGGGAATGATCTGCCTTTGCATATGACTGGGCCGGGATGTTCGTCTGAAATTTTGAATTAAACCCCTAAAAGACACCATAATTATTTAACACTTTGACACCAGGGCGTGACTATTAAACGCCAGACGATTTTACTTGTCACCTGGGCACGTCCTAGGGCATTTGAGGTGTCAATGGGTTAAAACATATCAAATATATTATAATTATATTTCTTTGCCTTCAACCCTAAACAAAACCCCTTCATAGCTGTAATTATATGGGCTACATACACTGTATGATGGCACTTTGCGCAGAACAACTTGAGTGAGAACAAAATCCACAATTTCCACCCTTAAGAGAGACAACGAGCATTCTCACTCCTTTCATATGCGAGTCCACCCTCCAAGGGAATGATCGCAGACTACAGTAGAAATCTGTGACCCATTAGGAAAATAGAAATGCTCTGAATTTTCCCATTCCGTCAATGACCATTCCAGCCAATGGGGCTGGACAATCTGCGAGCTAGCAAGTCATGTGAGCAATGCAAATTTTGCTTACAAGTCTAAGCACTCATTTCAAATAGCACTGATAAACTGTCTAAGCACCCATTTTAAAATGACGATTAGCTTTCGATAACTGTGTGATTCGCATGTCGACTGGCCATCTTGGCTTGCATGACTCACAGCCATGACTTGCATGCCTTGCATGCCTCGCATGCCTTGCTGGCTCACACATTGTCCAAACTCCCAGCCAATCAGGGGTGTCAATTTGTGGCCAAAATTATCACTAAATGTTGCCTCTCTCTCTACCTTTCCTTCATCAATTTTTCCTTTCTTCATGTCCTGAAAGAGCAGATAATAATAACTATTAATTATAATTATTAATAAAACAATCAAGTCTTTTATGTAACTGTTACAAAACCTGGACCAATTTATAACAGTTAAATTTAGTATACTGTACATCCAATACTGTTAGAACTTGCATATTATTCTAAAAAAATGATTATTAGTTTTATGTTGTGGTTCAAAATTTCTTGGTTTGATATTTTTCAAACCAGTTCAATTATTCATTTCTTTCTCTAATATTCATTATAATAAGCTGAAAGAATTAAAGAAAATCAAAATAGAACTGGTTAAAAAAATAATATTGAACTAGGAAAAAAATTGAACCACGACATATGTATGTATGACTTGGCATTGGTTTGTTTTGACGGACGTGTTGCCTATCTGTTTTCAAAATTAATGTTATCAACATGTTTGATGGTTCGCTTATCTTTGAGCAGTACCATACAACATTAATAATGTCAATGATGACAAAGATATGATATTTTAAAAGCATTCAAATCATTATAATTATTATATATTGTAGATTGCTAGCAGTCCCTTCATTATTCAGTCAAGCAGCCCACTTTTCTGAGGCAGTCGTGTTTTGTGATGCAAACAAATAAAATGACCAAAGAGGCTTGCGAAGAGAAGTGTAAGAAGGGACAGCACCTGTTGCAGTAACCAACACGTTCAGAATTTCCCTTTGCACCAGCAACGGGAAATTCGGATTGGTCACTAATTAGAATAACAGAGTTGGTCATTATGAACGCGTCGGTTACTGTAACGGATGCAGTCCCTTATTACACTTCTCTTTCCAAGCCTCCCTTGGTCATTTTATTTGTGTGCGTGACAAAACATGACTGCTTCAGAAAAGTGAGCCTCTTGACTGATTTATGGAGGGACTGCTCGCAGTCTATTATATTGATGCACTGTGACTTGTTCAGATCAATTGGATAGCTCCAAAACCGAACAAACCTCAAACAGCCTGAGTGACTCCTCTATGGGTCTGTCCCTCCAGGGACTGGGTGGGGGGTTAAAGCCTTTTATCTCCTCATATTCCTGGTGGCAGACATATGCATGCCCCCTAAAATCAGAATGTTTCAGAGAAAATACCTCAAAAATTGGCTCAGCACATTGAAAGGATATGTTTCCCAAACTGCTAAAAACAAATGAATGAAGGGGTAGTTTCTAAAGAAACTGTGGTGCTGCGTCGGTGGGGAAGTAGTATACAAAAATTTGGTTTTATCAACGGAGTTGATAATGTAAATTGGCCACCGTACAGAGATTCTAAAAGCTGACGTTTCGAGCGTTAGCCCTTCGTCAGAGCGAATCGAGGGATTATGGGTTACGTGTAGTTTTTATAGTAGAGTAGGAGCTACGCTATTGGTGGTAACATGGCAACGTGAAAAATAGGAATATATTAGTTAAATGAAAAGCGTTCGTTAATACCGTGAGGATTAAGGGTGCCGATTTGAAAGATGAATTTGTGTTCTAGATTCTTGCGGCTTTCCGTCGTACCTAGATGTAGGGAAAGGCCGCAGATAGCCATGTGTTTTTTGGAGTGGTTAGGCAGATTGAAATGGCGAGCGACTGGCTTAGATGCATCCTTGTCATTCTTCTCAACATCGCGAAGGTGTTCGCGGAATCGGTCACCTAGTCGTCTACCTGTCTCACCAATGTATAATTTATTGCATAACGTGCAGGTTATGCAATAAATGACATTTGCGGAGGTACATGTGAAACGATCGGTGATCTTAACAGATCGCTTAGGTCCCGATATCTTGCTAGTGTTAACAATGAAAAGACAAGTTTTGCATCGTGAGCGCGCGCATTTGAAAGTGCCGGGTTGCTCGTTAGTTTTGAGCGCGCTTCTAACTAAAAAGTTGCCTACGTTTTTGTCGCGTTTGAATGAAATAAGTGGAGGTTGCGAAAAGATTCTACCAGTCTCGGGATCATTTTGGAGTAATTTAAAATTACTAAGAATGATGCTTTTGACTGCGTGATTATGAGGATGGAAAGTGAGGGTGAATGGAATTCTGTCATTCTTATCTTTTTGTGACGTTTGTAGCGATGACTGTCGATCAAATTGTTGGGCGCGATGATGGCCCGCTTTGACCACAGAGACGGAGATCATACGGTGGCCAATTTACATTATCAACTCCGTTGATAAAACCAAATTTTTGTATGCTAAAAACAAAGGATACCAAGAGAAAATCTAAAGACTACAACAGCTCTTCCTTAGGGTTATGGACAGTATTGGGAGTCAAATGGAATTGTACAGTCTATTTCCATAATTTTTTGGTCCAAGTGAAATTTTGGGATCACGTATGAAGGCAGTTCACTTTGATGGGCATTAACACTGAAATGGAAATATCGCTTTTCACTAGAAAAAAATCATTGTTCCCTTCGTCTCATGCACAGATCAAGATCATGTAAATTTCTATTATGGGCCTGAAACTCACACAAAATGTGCAGTGGCTTCCATTAGGCATAATGCAATATTGCGCAAAACTCTTGGGAAAATTCCAGCTTAAACATGATTTGATATGCACTCACAAAAATGTCTATCAATTGCCCCCCCCTTCTCCCCCACACCAATGTTGATAATTATGGTGCAAAATACTGTGCAAGGGAAGGGGGGAAAGTAGGGAGATTATAATCTTTTATCACATTCACAATTAAGGAAATGAGCATTTTGTAGTGGTGTGTTACAGTTTCCCAGCTGTCACATTTTGTCCAAAATAATTGTGGAATTTCAAACCCAAATATTTCTTTTTGTTGAACAAAAGGCCCACAGGAGTTGTACTCAATTGCAGACAGATTTCTACAAGAACATCATAACTTTATGATGTTAAAGGTTAAAATATAGACGATGTACAAAAACTATAGTGATTAAATAAAATTTAATGAAAACGTTTGCATTTACCTCTTTATAAGATCAACTGCAAAGTCATAAAGTTTTCCAAAATTATCAGACGCATGGGTAATTTTCCAAGGCTCAAAACCTACATGGCAAAAAATTGAAAGAGGATGTCTTAATTTCTGCAAAGGGTATAAATGCATAATTTTCCTATTAAAATTACATGTATGCATTGTGTGTTGGCTTTAGAGTCGCATGACAGCCTGAGCTTCCACAACAACCTTGCTACATATACATGTATATTTTTTTGGAATCTAGCCTTTGCGACGTCGAGTGGTACCAATCCACCATGTTTAGCCACTTGGTTTATGGACTAAGAGCTTCAGGAAAACCAGCCTGTCCTATGGGAGCCAGAACATGGGTCCTCTTCAAGGTGGTACCCAGACCTGACTTCTGTAGAGTATCCTCTGGGAAAGGTGGGGGGGGGGGGGGCATACGGGTCTCCTGGATCGCCAGGGGAAGTCATTCACACCTCCCTACATGTGTACATGTAACAGGCAGACATGAATGACAGAAACTGAACGTTCCTTAAAATGCTTTCAGGGACTTCTGACTGCCACAACCACCTGACCTGACATGTAAGTGCAAAACAGTACCTAGCCATTTAACCATGTCCAAGATTCCAGTAAAAAACTTTTCTTCCTCCTTCTCAGGGTTTGTGTCATCGTATCTCAGGTAACAAACACCATCGTGTACCTGCAAGACATGTCCAGTATATAATTCCATTAATTTTAATACATATTCAAATCATATGCAAGGACATGTAACTCCCAAATGAACATGAACTAAAATAATATATTAAGAAGATCATTGCAGTTAGCTGGTAAGTGACTTCAATAATAAAAATTGCAAGTAATAAAGCCTAAAAAAATCCAGGCTTGAACAAGAACTTGAAAGAAAACTGAAAACCGATCATAACCATTTTATTTTAAGATACTTCCCCCAAATTGTATGACATAAAAGACTAGTCTAGCGATAGCGGAAAGTTATATTAGATGTAAATAAATTATGCACTGTATATAGACTGATTATCACATTTATTATTATAATTACTATTGTTAGTTCCTATGCATGAGCCTCACAAGTTTTGCACTGTAAGTGTTACATTTGAATTCCCCCTAATGCCAATAAACTCACCCTTGCATAGCCAAAGTTGAAGTTGATGGCCTTTGCATGACCAATGTGAAGAATTCCATTTGGTTCAGGGGGAAATCTTGTTAGGACCTGAGAAAATATGTTGAATAAACAATTAACACAGTAAGGTCATCCTGCTCACTTTCTGTTTCCTACCACTTACTGTACTACATGTAACAGTCATGTAAATGTATAAGTTGTACAGTGTACCAAAAAAAAGCCTTGAGTGATGTTGTAATTGTGTCTAGAAATCTGTAGATGCCAATCAACACGATGCATTAATTGTCTATTTAAAATCTACAATTGCATATGCTACAGTCGATCGTCCATCAGAAATTCTAAAACTGTAATAATCGCCGTGGCATTTCAATAATTGAGTTAATTAACTCAATTATTAAAAATGACAGCGATTTCTGACGGATGATCGACTGTGGCATTCAATTGTAGATTTTGAATAGACTAGATACCATTGATAATACCGTACAATGTAAGTGTTCAGTTTATATTTTGCCATTTTGCCAATAGTCTCTGTGAGCCTTAGACTGCCAGTGCTCAGTCTCTTTTGCTCTAGAATCGTTGAAACGAATGCGCACGTTGAACTTTTAATGGCTGAAACTGCGCTTACGTGTACAAATGCCTGCAGTATTTGCAACCCGCAGTTTCAGCCATTTCGAAGAGTCCGTTTTTTTCAACGATTTAGAGCAAAAGGGAGACTGCTCACAGTCTATATGTGAGCCTCTTTTCATGAATAGACTAAGGTTGCATTCTATTGGGATCAACTATTTCAGCTACAGGCGGTTTAGGTTTAAGCAGTTCAGGTTAATCCCAACAGAACACCTTTCCAACCATTTTCAGTTGAAACACAGTAACCTCTGGGGATAGTCATTACTCAGACTTCTCTGCGTTGACAAGTTGAGAGAAGGGAGTCCCCATGATCAACTTTAAAAAGCCTTTATAAATGACAGCAATCGCTGGCTATAGCCTCAAGGCTGCTGCCTAAGACAATTTTAAAGGGGCCCTCAGAGCTAAACGCTGAGAACTTACGAGCCCAACATATGAACTGAAAGGTGTTGCTGTGAAAAATTAAGGCGCCCAGAGCTATTCTTTGGGAGCCCCAGGCTACCGGGCTCCTGTTAAGCAACAGCCTTGATGCTTTTTCAACAGTTTCAACTTAATTAGTTTGAGGCTGGTTGATTGATCAACCAAATCAATTGCAACCGAAAATGTTTTTTTTCCAAGAACAAAAAAAACCCAACCAACCTAAAATGGTTGATCCCAATAGAACACGGCCTTTTAATTAAAAGTAGCTTGTAGTGGATAACACTAACACTGGATGCATAAAACTAAACAAAGTATTACCCTTCCTCCAGTTCTTTCTAAGTGCTCCTTCATTAGTTTCAAGGTATTTGGAGTAACAACATAACCTGGGGTTTTGAAGTTCTCCCCTGTGTAAGTCAAACGGAAAGATGTTAACAGCAAGTACACGTACCACAGACAGAACTACAAAGTAACATGAAAGGGAGAAGTTATCCTCATGCTTATGAAAAACATAGGTGGCCTCGGTACATCAGTATGAAGCCACTCAGTTAGGAGCAGACCTGTCAGTTTGTTGGGCTCATGTGTTCCTGAGAAAGGACTCAATGAATGAAGTAGTAAGTGTATATAATTATTTGAAGACCAGCTGCTCCCAAGTGAGTGGCCTCATACAGCTCAGATTGTTGGGCATTGCACCAGCATCGCATAGGTCATGTGTTGGAGTTCCGCTGAGGCTTTCTGAAATTTTCAGGTTTCTAAGAGACAATAATTATTGCTTAAACTGTCCAGATAAGTATGAGGATGATTTCTCCCTTAGATCTGTGACCTGCACTTCAAATCATTTATTTCACTCCAAACCACAAACAACTGATAATTTAATTTTGAATCAAATGCAAATCACCTGGTTTGTGGAATTTGCTTGCTTCTCCAAAAATTGAGTTTGCCTCTTCATCTTCTGCATCACCGTTCACTGAAAATGGAAATTGATTTGCTTAAATCTACAAGTACTTGACTGTGTGATGCTGTTCCAGTCAACCTTACAGATAAGCGTTGCTCACCATAGGCCTTCAGCAGCTCAGTCATTAGAGCATCCAGCAATGTCTTGGGGATTACAAGATCATCACCATATCTTTATTTACCCTCAGATTTTAGAGTAACTTTGTGTAGCTAGTATTTCTCACTGTTAACCATCCCAACCATGATACACCACAGAGAACAGACCACAATGCCGAGAACTCCATGTTCTATTCTTTCTGTTCAAAGTGTGTGGGTTGTTTATTAATTAAACATCCCATGTGTAGGGTTATTAACATTGAAGGGCTGTGAAACTGAGCCTACTATTTGTCATTCTCTGTACGGTGGCCAATTTACATGTACATTATCAACTCCGTTGATAAAACCAAATTTTTGTATGCTACTTCCCCACCGACACAGCACCACAGTTTCTTTAGAAACTACCCCCTTCACTCATTTAGAGTAACCCTTTGCTCATGTCATTAAAAAGGCAGCACTTTCTCCTAAGTCATTTAATGGGGACAGTGAGTGATTACCCCATTGACTCCCAGGGGTTCCCCATTGACAAGTAAAATACTCTGGCGTTAGACAGAGTAAAAATACTAAGTCTGGTCGGTTTCAGCCGGTTTGGACGTCAAAGGGTTAAAGACCCCGACTATTGGTCTGGCCGGAGTTTTGATCCCATGACCTCCCACAACTGAGCTATCCGGTCGGCAGTCACATGTTGTAATATCCCAACTGAATGCACATTAATTTTTCTACAATCACTTTCAAAACCTGATGTACTTTTTGCTGCCAGGAAATTTCATTCTGCTCATATAGAATTACTGTACTTTGCCATCACTATTTTATTAAACTCACTTCACTCCTCAAAATTTAAGGCATGTTTCCTCTTATGTAAGATTTACATGTATTTGAGGTAAAATTTAAATACCTTGGGACTCAACTACTGCTGAAGAAACCTCCTTTGTTGCTTTCCCTTCTTTACTTGGCTTAGGATCCTTAAAGCAGTGGCAAATAAAAAAAACATTATTTGGTGCTCCATTTATGACAAATCTACATACATTCAATTGACTTTTACCTATTATTATTATTATTATTATGTGTGTACATCAACCAGCGCATTTTAAATCTTACCTAGTTTACATTCCTTTTTCCGCTTAAACAAATTCGTAGAACTTCTTAATGATATTTACATTCTGGCTCAAAATCCATTTCTGGCAGCGTTCGATGAGGTACTGTAACTCAGTTCCTTGTCAGTGTTCATAATTGATCTTAAGTCATTTCTCAATTGTTTATGGTGTCCTCCAAGAAAGTCAAAAACAATTATATTGATTTTATATATGCTTGTACTTTTGTACTCTCTTTTCTATGTATTTTGTTTTTTTTTCTTTGAATCGTTTCGCAATTTTGCCTACTTGGCAGACTGTGCCTTCAAATAGAGTCCAGATGTTGGTTTCTTTATCATGTACAATCACGCCAGGCTTATTAGCTACATCTTCCAGTGGCTTCTCAAGGATAAAGGGCACATTCCAATACATCTTTTTCATTTTCAAGCACTGTGTGCAGTAGGCTCTGTTGGTACCATGGCTTATTATTATTATTATTATTATTATTATTATCATTATTATTATTATTATTATTATTATTATAATTATTATTACTGGGATTCCGGACGTGTTGGAAGGACTGCAAGCCTCCGCAGTCTTTAAAGTCTCTATAAAGCCCCAGGTCTACTGCCAAGGCTAAGCAATGCTTAAGCCTGCAGAGTTTGAATACCATCTCATCACAGGTTGTTCTGACCTCAAGAATTATTATCTGTATTAACGTACTTCAGTCTGAGCAAGCTAACTGTAGCCTGCATAGCAGCCCAAGAGGAGGGGAGAGGTGAGGTCTCTCCTTTCCCTCCTCCCCAGTCCCTCTGCCCTTTCTCTTCCCTCCCCCCCCCCTCCCCCCCTCCCCCCTCCTCCCCTTGGGATGCTATGCAGGCTAACTAACAGTCTGAGGGTAATAAGCTTCTTTAAAAAAACTAAAGAGTTTTATTAATTGGTGGGCGAGTGAACTACAGAAATTATAATAAATATACCGTAACTGTAATTAAACTAGTTGATAAAAGTAAATTGACCAGGGAGATATTTCACTTAATTTTAAATGTTTACTTTCTTATCACCCTAAAGAAGGTGTCAATTTATTTTTGTTATCAAATTCCAAGGAATTATCTGCAAGCTAACTTAGCAGATACCTGCCATTCCCAAATTTCATTCCCAAAAAACTAGAAGTTGAGTTACTACTGTACAAGTAAGAAAACAAATTCATGGAAATCATGAATCCTTAGAAAAACAAATATTCAAGCTACCTTAACTGCTTTTTGTTTCTGCATGTCTTCTTCTGTTTTAGGCCCCAGCAAATCAAGGACCTATGAAAATACTTACAGATGCAATTAATTGAAGACGGCATAATAAAAGGAAGGGTTCCTTCAAACCTCCAAAGACGTGGTATTCCTATAAAAGTAGTTGAGTTTCAAGAAAATGTCATGCTGCTTCTGTGGCTTAAGACTGATCGAAACATGAAAACTTGAGTTTTATCAAACCAGTTTATAAAAATGTAAAGTAACTAATAATGTAAGAAAGATTTACCAGCTGACATTTGAAGCAGAAATTACAGAGCGCATTTCCAAGCAAATTTTCGCTAAATGATGAATTTTCACACTAATGAAGGGGTAACACTCAAAACATTAGGTTCAGAAATCTTTATCACAATGGTTAATTTACCTTTGTCTGGTCCTTTGATAAAACCAAAATTTAAAGGAGCATTGTATGCCTATTTTAGAGAGAAACCCTTAAAACAATCCGTTATTTAAAGAGCATACCATTGAAAGAAAGGTTACATATCGGTACATGTATTTATTGTATAAACACCAATGAAATACCAGGGGGCACTTTAAAAACATATGGCACTGGATTGTATGCCATTCACTTTTACATAGATAGCATAAATCATCAGCTATTATGTGAGCTTTTGTGCAAAAACACTCATGTATTTAAACATGTGAAGATAACATGTTATCTCCACACATGAAAAGATCCCTTTTGCTATGGTTACATACAAAAATCACGCTTTTCAATAACGTTAATGATTCAGTATTTCATTGGTGTTCATATATTTATACAGTGTGTAGTTTATATTTTATTTCATACAACTTATTCCAAATGGCTGCCATTTTAGCATTCTTTTGTTTCCATGCAAATTGACCACCATCGCTTTCAAATGTAAAATTCAAAAGAATATTTTAACCTAGCTTGAATGAGGCCATAAGGGCTAATTTGCTTGGAAACTAAAGAATACCAAAATGGCAGCCATTTTGGAATAAGGTGTATCTGGTGTTTATCTTAATTTTTGCTTCGCTCACTCATGAAATATTAGAAAATTCTTTCAACACTCAAAGAGAAATTTCATATCTCTGCGCAGCCATGCATGTGTAGTATCCATTCATATTGAAAGAGATTTCATGAAATTATCAAATAATGAGATATGACAAGAAATGTCCCTAATTACCGGTCAGTGTAAAACACAGACTGCAGACTGAGGTTATAATTTAACTGTTGAAAAAGCCCAAACCCATTGGAAATGCTAACAGTTAAGCCTAAATATTGTTTTAGGCCTAATTAGGCCTAAGGTTAGCATTTCTAAGGGGTTTGGGCTTTTTCAACAGTGACATTATAACCTCAGTCTTCATTTTACCCCTGGTCTGCAGTCTGCAGTCTGCAGTCTGCGTTTTACACTGCCCGCCCTAATTACATGTAGATGCACACAGATTTCAATAAGCACAACCAAGTTTTTCCTTGCTCTTCCCCCAAACTTCAACATCACTTGTGTCTTGGAATACAGACAATTCACGCCAAAAAGAGTCAACCAAATGCTGTTCCTCAAGTATAAGGATATTAAACAGCTGCATTCACTACTTGCACAAATCCCATTAATACACCTCTTTTACCCCCCTCCCGCCAAAATCTGCATAGGCATTGTTTTCGACTTCTCTTGGGATATTTTCATGTCCCAGGAGAAATTGCAAACAATGGTTATGTAAAAGTTTTGGGGTGTAATAGAGGTGTATTATGGGATTGCACAAAGTGAATTTACCGTGACTTGAAAATAACGCCAACCTTTACCCTTGTAAACATTATTGTTGGAAATAGATAGCAAAGGCTTAGACTTGTAAACTAGGGACACTTTGTGTTGGATGTCAAAATTGGACGTGCATCTAATTAGGGTCATTTCTGGACATAAGTGAAATAATGTCTATTTTCAAATTGGCTTTTTCTTGCCCATGGCAACAAAAGCTGATAAAGGTAATGCCAGAATGAGTGGTTGACTTTATAACAGTACCTGCATATCAATTTCTGCTTTGATTGCTTTTCCATCTGCCCATTTTAATTTCTCTCTTGCTTTACCTAAGAGTATAAACAAAAACTAATGATCTCAACAATCATCAAACACATCGCTGAATTGACTGTGGTACTAGACCATTTTCATAAATGGTGACCTTGACACGCTTTTGTCTTTATGTTAATTAGCCCCCAACTGCCCTCAAAATTTGAAGCAAAATATTCATTTCAAATTTACTTGTGGTAGCGAGGCTAGAAAGGCTTATTAACATTAAAACAAAGAATATTTTACATGGCTGCCATTGTGAAAGTGGCCTATATATAGTGGAATTTGAACTTCATTAAGTTTGACCTAAAAGCTTAAAGTATACATTTTTGGCAGATGTTTACAAAAGGACAGAATTGCATATTGGACAAACGTCAGGAAGAATTTAATTCTTAAAACTTGTTTATTTCATACATGTAGAAATTACGTTAAATTGCATTTATAAAAAATAATGATTCAACCTTATTCATATGGTCATACATGATACTTGATGTACCACAATCTGAAGGTTGCCATTGTCTCACACTCACCCATTATCATTCCAACGTTAAACTTATATCGCTTCTTCAACAATTCTTCCTTGTGAAGTTTAATCAGCTCTTCAACCTATAAGTTGCAATTTTAAAACCACGCATTCTTTTCAATTTTCTTAACATGTACATGTAGTTTAATGCAATCTAACTGAGCTACAGTTCTAGCTATAAAGAAAATTGGCAGTCACTGGTTCCTGGTGACTGATACATTGTATTATAGTGATGATGTGTTTAAGACAAAATTCGATAGAAAATCAAGCAATTTCAGTTTTTAGTGGACAAAAATCTGGTACCAGAATAATTTTAAGTATTTTATAGTCCTTTTTACATTTCCTGAAAGCTAAAGATATAACTATTATTGCCTGTAATAACACCGAAAACAATTTCCCATGGGAACGAGAAAAATTAAATTTCAAAGTTCAGAGAAATTGTGCAATAACAGGTAATTTTTTATCATCAGTTTCATTTCAGCAGTTATTTTCAAGTGTTTCTTACAAAGTTCAACAGTTGTTTTTGATGTTTCGTGTTGCTAGAAATGATTTTTTTTTGAGAAGATATTTAAAATAGTCATACAGAAGTTTGCAATACGATGTTTATAAATTAATCTTGGTACAAGGTTTTTGTCCACTTGTTACTCGAACTTTTGGTGGACTCCGTCTTAACATGTTGTACTTAAGCATGAAAAGTAGCTTCCAAAAATTTTGCTGGCTAGACATGTAAATGAATAGAAAGTTTGGGGTCACATAGAAGATTTTTCCTAAGAGTTATTCTATTTTCTGTATGCTGGTAAGGCATGTAAGAATGCAGCTCATTTGAACCCATAAAAAGCAAAGGGATGTATTTTCCTCGTAAGAGTGACTTTTATAGATTTTACTCTGTCAAACATCACACGTTGTGTACAATTTCACTAGTCACTGGGGGCTGGTTCAGGGATAAAAGGGTAAAGTACTACTTTTCAATTTAACCTTAATCCATAATATATAGATTTAGCCAAGCCTAAAAGCGGAGCTCCCCAGTTATTTATTCTTACAATAAGTTAACCTGACTTGAGCCAGCAATCCTATGAAAACCCAGTCCCTGGTCAGTGGTCACCTTTAAAAAAAAAACAACTGACCTCCATGAGCTCTAAACTAAAGCCTGCAATATGGTCATGTAATACTGGTCAGTGGATACCTTGTTTTGACAGGTGTCAATTGACCATAACATGGTTATAACATTTGAGGAGGCAGTGCGGCCCAGTAGTTAGAATGCTTCCTTCAAGATCTGCAGTTCCCAGGTTCAAGGCTAGTTCTTACAACTAAAAATTAATTTGTTCCTGGTAGTCCCTGGTTCAACTTCTTGGACGCACTTGTAAATAGCCAACTGGTTTGCTGCTGGCCAGTTGGGATTCTTATAACAGTTGTTGTTGTTGTGTTCTGTCGTTTCGTTGATTGGGTTTCATTGGCCCTGAAAAGCCCATAGAGGAGTGGTATCGTATGGATGTCCAATATGAAAGATGTACGCTGTAAACTTCAGCACGCCAAGCTCCGGTAAAATAAATGTAATACCATTGGACTGTCGTGTACTTACACAATCCTCAACCTGATCTGGTGTAATTTTCACTCCTACGCCACAGCTCTCTTCAAAGGAAGCCACATCAACAGGTAAAACTGGATTAGCCTTCATGTAATCAACAGCGGCTGAGCAAATCAATGGAAATAATGATACAGACTTATGCACTGCACTATTTTGTAAATTTATTCAAATAAAAAAGCACAGTGCTGTGTAGTTTCAACAACAATATTGTAGATGCGTAGCTAGAAATGAAAACTACAGTCACTACAAATTTTCTTATGTCCCGGAATGCATAATTTATTATAGTGAATGCCGAAATTAAATTTTAAAGATAAATTACTCCAAATATTTGGCTATATTTTATTTAAATTATCAACTTGAAGGGGAAATCTCATTTATTCATGATAAATTATTTACTTTATTACTGACTTGATTAAATCATTGGATTCAATGATTGATTTATTTTATTGATTTAAAAAACGAATGCCTTGGATAGATAGACAGATACTGAAAGCTAGGTACTACATGTAGCTAAAGGTATTATTGATTGACTGATTGATAGTTCAGTAGATACCGTAAATTAATTGGAAAAATGGAAACAGAAATGGAATTTGTTTCCCCACGGAACACCTTAAGAGAACCCAGGAGATCGTTCAACATGTGTCCGTGAATTCCGGATCGAATTGGAATTTCGCAGTGTTGGTTTTTGAGGAGAGGGGAAAACTGGAGTACCAGAGAAAAACCTCTCAGAGCAAGGAGAGAACCACCGACAAACTCAACCCACATATGACGCCAGGACCGGCAAGTGGATTGATGGATTGATTGATTTAAATGCAATAATTATGATATGTTTGTTCAAGTTACTAACCACTATGACTTCTCCACCCACAGATAAATACTTAAGATTAATGGTCAAAGCCACATAAGAGCCAAAGGAGCATGCCAAATTAAAAGATAATGACAGAAGAGCACTTAACTACATGTATACCTGTCAGCTGGATAGATGATGTAACTTTACTGCTAGTGATATATTCTGTAATCAATTTGACCTGCCAATCTTCCTTGACGCCGCTGCTTGCCAGAGAGAATAACAAGACACCAGTAGACTTCTCAACATCACCCACAGATTTTTCTTTGGCCTTTTGCAAAAGGAGAACAAGTAATGTTTATTTCAATGTTTAAAGGATCATCTCAGATAAATCATATCATTTCCATCAATAAATCTGCATGCCACAGATTGAGGTTAACCCGGTGGCAGCATATCTTTATTCAATAGCCTTGCTGAATTTATTTATTAGTGGCTTTGGTTTATCTTGTGGATCAATCACATTGCAGTCTGCGTAGCCGGCAGGATTTTTTATCGCAGGATTATCTAACCACGGACTAGTAAACAAAATAGGGGGTTGTGTAAAGATGTTGATAGCTAAAACCAAACAAATACATGTAACAGGCATTTGTGTTCACAGACCTTTAATGTCGGGCATCTTGAAGAATGTACAAACTACGTACCCGAACCCGCCAACTTGTCAGCGGCCTACTACATGCTACATGCATTGTTACAGTTGCTTCAAAGAGGTTTGGCCGTGAAAGAGGTTGTCCATTAATGTGACCAGCATTAGAAAAAGAGTCTGGTTCTCGAGAGAATCAAGTTTTCTCCTGCATCATACACTGCTAGCAGTCTATGACGCAGGACAAGCCAAATACACAGCAAGCCGAAGAGTACAGGGGATAATTTTGGGCTCACTTGTATGATGAAAGAAGTTCACCTGACTTAGAGTGGACTGCTTGCAGTCTACTCCATCGTGGCCATTGTGACACTCTAAGATGAAGATATTATCTTCACTTTTGCAAAGTTACAACATTTTAATTGCCTAAATCTTGGCATAAATAATTGCTTCAAAGTGTATTGCGCAGATAACATTAAGGACAGTGCCTACTAATTAAAGATATTTTTGCCTCGGTGTGTGGTTACGCAGGAATGTAGATCTTAACAAGTGTTATTGAAATCCAAAAAGAACATTGGGGGTAACCACGCATTTTTCAAAGATAATTCATGAATAATATTTGTAAAAAGCTTTAAAATACAAAGCAATGTATGGCATCCTTTCGCAAAATGATCTCTGAAAAATGCAAGGTTACCCCCAATTTTCTTTTTGGATACCAAGAGTACTTACTAAGATCTACTTTCTCCGGATAGTTTTAAACCACACAAGAATATCACTGTATTAGTAAGCATCACGGATAGGAAATCCGAGTACTGTATCTCGAGATGCGCAGAACGTATGCGCAATAACAATAGTAGGCACCGTCCTCAAATCAGGTAAAAATATTTTCATTACAGTTTGCCGTGAATTTTCGTTGGTCTGCACAAAGATTTTAATTAAATGCAAAGATATCAATAATATTCATTAATAAACAAATAATAATTTTTACCTTAAATTATTCTTTTAAGCGACAACAGACATAAACTGAGAGATTTCAGGTTCTATCAATATGTAAGTACCGAGAAATATTCTCAGTTAATGAAGCTTAAGTAAAGCTTGGTATTGCATCAGAATTACAGTTCATGTACAATACGTTAAAAATGATTGTTTCTTGAACATCTTCATCCTTAGAAACAATTTATAATTTAGCTACTTTACTGTAAATCGAAGGGAAGAGACAAACAATTTCTTTGTCAGGTAAGTATCCTAAAAGAAAATAGCAGAAAAGACTACTGCTAATTATATTTCTTACCAAGTTTATTATGGACTCCAATCGAGCAGACAGGACCTCATTTTTCACTGTTTCTTTCGCTTTCTGTTCACTTAACCCGATGCTCTGGAAAAGAGAAGCCTTGTCCATAGCAGATCGCGAAATGACGAAAACAGAGCGCACAAAACGAGAACACAACGGAGAAAACCGAAACCGTCTGCTACAAGAAAACCACATGCAAAGTGTACTATTAGGGCTCAAAGGACTGGATCGAGTTAAGTAATACACTGGTGTATGGATGACTCAAATGTCTCTCAAACTTATTATTGATACAGATCTGGGTAAATGTAAGGTATTATAAATTTTAATATAATTACATAGGTAATTATTGAAAATTCCCTGCGCTGATTGGTTTCACTTTAGGCGATTATAATCATCAAATAGTTTTTCAAAATGACTTAACAGATTAGAGTGTAATGTGAAGTGCCAGTTTTCTATCCCACATGATGATGTGAGCGTTAGCCCTACTAATGGAAAAGGGCCCACACGAGGGCCCAAAAGTTTTTCAAAATGGCTGCAGGCCGTTTTGTCGAGGTGACAGCCCAACAAAGTGAATTGTTTATGCATATTATTTAAAGAATCGCTTATGTAATTATACGAAACCAAATATTTTCCTTTATTCCACATACAGTACATTTACAAATCAAACATGCGCCGGGACCTCAGTCCAGAGGCTCGTTTCTCGAAAGTCCCGATAACTTTTCGGGTCCGAAAAGCCATTTGCGAAACTGGCAACTTCTGTTTTTGGGAAGCCGATCTTTTAACATGTTTTAAAGGTGACAAAAAGAAAAATTACTGTGAAGTTTGACGACTTTATAATGAGTCCGCTCCGATCTTGAGAGACAAAGGGAATTGTGACAACCGAAAAGGGCCCATAAAGTTTCGGGACTTCTCGAGAAACGGGCCCCAGGCCCCCAGTTGTTCAAACGATGGATAGCACTATCCGCGGGATACATCACTATCAGGGAAGAGCCTACAAATCCAATACCTGGTCTATGTAAGGGCATTTTTCACAGCTGAAGCTTGCTTTTAGACGAGTTCTTAAATATTGCATTGGCTGCTCTCTCCTCATTTAATGTTACCCGTGAAAACAAGAACGCAAACTTTAATTTCAAACTTGCAAGCTAAGAATACAACGTTAGTGCGTAAGAATGAAAAATATAAATAAATAAATAAATAAATAAATAATAAAGGTAAGAAAATGGGTTCTGTCTTTAAATAAGATTTGGCTTGCACAAGCGACCATTCTCAATATCATGGGTAATAACGTATCATCTCTTGCTTCTCATGCAAGACTTGTAATTAGCTGGAAAGCTCTGGTTTCGTGGGAAAATCAAACTGAAAAAGAAGTCGGTGTGTAAAACGCGCCGTTCCACAAATGCAATGAAGTTGTGCCCTCCTACTCGTGGGCTGCTGATATCAAGTGGATAAGTCATAGCAAAACCAATTGCGCTATTCGATAGATAGTGATTTATCCCGTGGATAAAGTGTTATCCACCTCTTGAACAACTAGGACCAGAAAGTTTGGGGCAAGAGATGGAATTTCCAGTTTCAGATTAGATGTACTGCATGACACAGTTAACTGTTTTTGTTACTGTACATTTTAGGCAACAAATAAGCTCAAATCTTTGTGTTAGCTTTTAATATGTGAAAGTTAAAGGGAGACGCAAAGAAGGGAATGGAAGAAATGAGACAGGTAAAAAAGTCGGATCGGATTAATTCGGATCCCTCTCCTCGGATCAACGCAAAAAACCTGATAAGGCCTCCAGAAATACCCCTAGCCTTAATCTTTAAGCTAACCTTTGGTGAAATGGGGGCAAACGTCGAATAGTTTTAGCTTACAAGACCATTTTTCGCTCGATCCGAGGTGAGCGATCTATCATCATCATCTTCATCAACGTTTTTTATGCACGACATCTTGTCACAATAAAAGTGGTCATCCTAGGAATCGTGTGTAACTAACTACGATCTACGTATACGACATTTAATTAATATTCTACAATAAAGATTCAAAAGACATCTATGTTATTTTCCCTTACAAACCTACAATAGTCTTACTTAGTAAATAAAAAAAAATATACATTATAATATAAAGTACAGATTTATCATATTAATTTGTTTCTTACATAAACATAACTTCGGATTTTAGCTGTTTAAAAGTTTTAGAAATGCAATCTTTCCCCTTGAGTGAGGTCTTGAAGTCTCTTAGGGTGGGCTGAGTTCTTAAACTGGAGAAATTCTATTCTACAGAACAGATCCTTGATACTGTAAGCTCCGAGTTGATCCGGTTCGACTTTTGTACCTGCCCGAAGAAACGGGCTGATATTATAGTCTTGTGGAGGAGAAAGAGCAACCTCGTTACCAGGGTCTATCTTCTGTGCCTCCACGAGGCAGAGAAGGGAGATCCTGGGAACGGTCTGCTCAACAACCCAGGTTGTAGTCCTTTCCCACGACCGCCAGAAAAGAAGCCATTTGGTGCAAAAACCAGCATTAACCAATACGAGTGAAAGTTAGGACACCTCCCCCCTCCGACGCCCTATCTAGGCTCTCCTGTATTCTTTTTTTTCTACAAAACCCTACTTTGCTAATAAATGCTGGATAATGATCGGAAAATCACTCGAAATTTGACGTGTTTAGTTTCATTTTTTATTCCACAGCTACTTCAAGAATAGTAACGAAGAGCGTTTTTGCGGCCTATCTTTGTTGCTGAATTTTATCCAAATTATTTATTAGGATAGACTAAATAACTGCCACCTGAATAAACGAAGAAATATCTGCAGATAAATGTAAGGGAAATCATATGAAAGGGCGTGCATTTCATGATTTATAGGCACTCGTGGTGTTTTAAAATTAAAGTGCTCAAAATTCGGCGACTTTCAAAACATCCATCGCTTTGTTTCCATAGTAACTTCCGTATTGCATAGTCATTGACCAATCAGAAACACGAGTATATATATAGATATAAGAGAAAGTGGACTGGACTAGTCTTCGTTCATTTTATTCGATCGACATAACTGTTTCATGGGAGTGTTTCCCACTCGTCAGGATTTAGATGGCGTCGCTAATTAGTTGGTTTATATGGAGTTCCCTTGGAGTCACGCATGCTTTTACAATGCTAGGTGTTTTTCAATATGAATTTGTTTGCATGCCTACAAGTATTCGCAAGTTCTGTGATGGTGGCAAGCTCTCGTTTGCATACGTGGGATTAATCGACACAGATTTGAAATCCAGATATTCCAACCATAAACAATCGTTTAGTAATGAAGTTTACGGCAGCCAAACTGAACTCAGCAAACATATATGGCAGTTAAAGAAAGCCAAGGTAGACAACACGATCAGATAGAAAATCCTGGACAGGGCGCAGTCATACTCCAACGCAACTAAGATGCAAATTGTGCACTCTGGAAAAGTTCTATATGCAAACGAGAGCTACAACAGTTTGCAAAATTGGTGAGACATTCCCGTTTAAAAACAGCTTCTCTACAATTCCAACCTTTCTCACTTCCCCCTCCGTCTCCCCCTTTCAATGTTGACTGTTGTCAGAAATTTCTTGTATTGCTAGCAAGATTAGTAAGGGGGAGGCGGGGAGGGTGGGAGGGGGGAGGGGGGCTGCAGTGTGGGAGATAATAGGTAAATTAATAACGCCCCAAGAAGGTGAAGTGTGTCCACTAATTATGCAACTTGTTGCAGCCAAAATCAACAAAAGATAAGAACTTGCGAATAATTGTAGGCATGAAAACAAATTCTTATTGAAAAAAAACCTAGCATTGTAAAAGCATGCATGACTCCAAGGGAACTCCATATAAACCAACGCCATCTAAATCCTGACGAGTGGGAAACACTCCCACGAAACAGTTCTGTCGATCGAATAAAAGGAACGAGAACTAGTCCAGTCCACTTTCTCTTAGACGAAGATCCATTACTGTTGAGCACTCTCGAGGACAAATCGTACCATATCCAATATATGTATAGTGTATATTTACTCAATTTATTGTTATTAGCGTTATTTCAAGCAATTCTTAACTTTTTCTCTGAAAGGCTTGTTAAGTATCTTCTGCAGATTTTCTTGGTTAATATGAGAATACGAATATCCTCTTCGTTCAATTGGCAATTTTTTTGAAGGCGAGGTCCAGCAATTAGTAAAATCTCAGTTGCCTTGCAAAAGTCATTGCAGTTATAAAGAATAATTACGGACTTTTTTCCGACGCGAAGACGTACGTCAATGAGTGTTCAAGGAATTTAACGCTAGGGTGTCGATCCAAACTTGGTCGTGTAAAGTTACAAAAAGTAGAGGACCTAAAACTGAAACCAGTGTGAAACCCGCCGCAACAGATTTGAAAGGCGATATTTGTCCTTTTAAAACGAAAACCGTTTATTGGTAATCCTTGAACCAATGATACGAATTTCTGTCATATTTGAAGTCTTCAAGCTTTCATATAGCGACCTAAAAACAGGAAATCATTTATCACCAGTGTCAAAAGCTTTCCTACAGTCAGCCGTAACTGTATGATCAATATGGTTGCTATCCGCTTTTATACTAGCACAAAAATCTGGAACGGCACTCCAAAATCTTGGTACTGTAAGTGTGCTTTTCGGGCACGGCACGATAATGGCCAGATATAGGCCAATGTGTCATCCAAATACCCCACGAAATGCAACTATCTTTGCTCTTCTACAAATGGCGACAAGAAAATGTTCTTAAACACCAATAGATTAATAAGCATGTGCAAGCCCCGTGATGCAAAGACGCAGGCGACCTCTGCTTACACCATCACAGACAGTTGCTTTATTAGTCAGGATCCTTGACTTTATCGGAAGTAATCGGAGTTGAGGTAAACTAACGTTCGCCTTTCACTCTGTTGATAACGGGCGGAGACCTTCCCGCTTCGACTGCTATTGTTGCAAAAGAAAGGCTGCAAAACGTTAGCTGCGCAAGAGACTGAGTGCCATAGCAATAATTTGTTGTTAGTGGCAGCGGCTTTAAGGCTGTTGCATTAAGGGAGCGATCGGTCCTCCAGGGCGTATTTGTTATCTGTTTTGATTTCACCAAAGACGATCACCCTGTAGCTGTGAGTCTATTCTATATCTTACTCACATTTTCCAAAAACTAGTCGTGTCCTTCCCCAATTCCCAGTGTAATATCGTCGCCAATAAGTAAAAAAGGTGCCCAGTATTCCACTTTATTTAATTCATCAGATTCCCTCATGGATTTCATAGCTTTGCTGAGAGCTTCACTGGCGCTTTTGCCTTTAGCCAACTGCTGGTAGAAACGCTTCATAAATTCCAGAGTCGCTTCGTCATCTATAGCCCAAAGTGACACCAGAACAGAGCGAGCACCAGCGCCCAAGAAGGCCCGTGCAATACCAACGACACCCTCAGCCTTGATCTCACCACGGCCACTGTGACAGCAACTGAGGACGACAATCCTTGCTCGAAGCTTAGCGTTCAACACATCTGTAATCGTCAGAAGATAATCGTCCTCTTCCGGTAGCTGTGTCTTTCGTAAGGGGTTTGGGGACAACGCAATTTCTCCTGTTTCCATGCGGCCATGAGCTGCAATGTGTACCAGCGCAACCGAGGAAAGTCGCCTCAATACCTCGTTTTTTGTCGCTTCTCTTCCCGTCAGGGGTTTAGTGTCGAGTATTCGTCCAATCATCTCCACCTCTTCCTTGGCACATGGCAACTGCTCAAGTATTTTCTCCCCAGGAATGACAATTTCTTGCACCCACGGATCTCCCACTAACAAGGCTCCATTCTTGCAGTGATAATCTGCTGGACAATTGGCAATCATCTTCAAACTTGTTAAAGATGGAATGACTCGGATTCTCAGCGACTCACTCAGGTATTTTGAATTTTTGTCCATCAACGCGGCGTAAGGCGCCAACCATAAGAGACCTTCTGGAACAACAGCAAGTTCATCTCCATCAATCGAATCCTCGAATGGAGCAACGATGATGTCATACAGTGATCTCAAAGCATTTGACTTGAGGTGTTCTGGACGAGAGTGCGTCTGGGAAGACGTCTCATTTTCTATCTCGTCATCCTTCTCTCCATCCAGTGACCGATCCTCGCACTTTGTCCCTTTTCTAGATGTTACGCCAATTCGATCGAAAGCATTCTTTAGTAAAGAACGAAAGAAAGTTGTGGAGTCGAAGTCGCCAGTTCTCTCAAAGCTCAAATCAACAACCTTCCCCTCTCGTATAAGCCAAGAAACAACGTTACTGTCGGTCATTGCGACAAAGACTGTATTTGACGGGAGGTAACTTAAATCTTCGACGACACTGTCTTCTGGTGTAAATGACTCGTCGTCTGATGGTGCAAGCCTATAGTTGTATTCCATAAGATCTTTCAATGCTTGTGTTCGACCTTGCTCAGCAGCCGACAAAGCCTCTGTCACCTTTTCTAGCTTCAGTAAAACACACCACAGCCTTGTGTAACAATTTTGGTACAGATGACGCAGATTTATTTTCCACTCATCCTTAAGGTGAAGGCGAGCTCTAACATCGTTAACAAGCCTCACACTTGACTTGTAGAAAGCCACCGAGTCCATATAACATTCTTGTGTTTCATAAATGCAACCAAGATTGTTGTTAGCGGCTCCTTCACCGACGATGTCTTTTACCTCCTTTGCAACTTCCAGTTGTTGTTTATAAAAAT
>NC_090889.1:19812014-19818249 GCF_036669925.1 Montipora capricornis
ATTTAATTTGCTAAGTACCATATTTGGAACAACAAGAGCGAGAGGTTTCCAAATATGGTACTTAGCACTGAAACATTCAACCAATCAGTTCGCTCTGAATATTCGGAAGCTGTGAACGCGCGTTACACGTTTCAACCCTTATGGGTTTCTGCTCGTACCCAACAACCTTATTCCAAAAAACGATTTCGATGGCCCCTCTGATTTTTCTTTTAAACACGTCGTCTCTTCTTGGAAGGAGAGTACATCAGAGAATTCGTACGCATGGAGGCGGGACATTACAGCTGGAACCGCCTTTATTTTTCGATATTTTAGCGGTTTGGGTTGTTCTGAGACAGAAGCCTCTCTCTCTCTTTCATACTGGGCCTCGGAGACAACCCTTTCCCGGGTAGAGTTATTACTAGGGAGCTTAAGCACGCGCGTTTTTGAGACGCGAACGACAACCGGAAGTGACCTGTTTTCTCTTTTAACTTCTCTTCACACAGCTACATTTACATTATCAAGTATCTTTACTCCATTAGAGATGATTAGTATAAAAATCTGGGAGACAACGCTGTCCTGGCACGCGAAATGTTCTCTTCCGGTTGCCGTCCGCTTCTCAAAAACGCGCGTGCTTAAGCTCCCTAATAGGGAGCAACGACAACGGCGACGGCGACGGCAACGAGAACGTCACAAATTTGCATATTTAGTGAGCAAAAACAATAGCTTTGCACGCCCTGCACGTGCAGTTTTCACTTTTGTCCATTTCCTTTCTGCCGTGTCCAAAAAACAACGTGAAATAGCCATATTCGAGGTTTTAAGCCCCATTTACACGAGCAATTTTTCCTTGGCAAGGAAAATTGCTCGTGTAGATGGGGAATAGTGGACAAGTTTTCGTTGTCAAGGAAAATCTGGCGTGCTAGCTTTTGCTTGACAAGGAAAAATTGTCAAGTCAGAAATTTCCTCGTGTAGACGAACGACAAGGAAAATGTGACAAGGATATTATGCACGTGTCAAGCAAAACTTGTCAAGGTGACCTTGCTAGTGTGTACAGTCGGCAAGTTTTCCTTGACAAATCTACTTGTCAAGAAAAACTTGCTAGTGTAAATGAGGCTTTATGAAGAACATCAGCACTTGAGGATAAAGTTTCATTTTCTCCACGTAAATTAAGCGCCGTTCCGACGAATGTCATTTTTGAGGAACTGCCACACCCTTGGCATATTAAAAAAGGCTGAATAGTCACGAAGCGATTAAAATAACGCGAATTTATAGAGCTGTTTCGAGAAAGGTTGTCCAAAAGAAGCATAAAAGCGTACGCGACAATGCCGAAAGGCGACTATATATCAATTTGACCGGGTTTTCTACAAATAGTGATCTTTTGAATTCATCTTTATTGGTTTTAACACACGCATCGAAGAAGTGTGTAGCTCTTCCTCGTTTTCCGTTTCCACGGTAGTCTCTGGCGTTTAAATGAAATGTCAGATTCGTGAAACATGGTAAAGGTATCATCCACATACATAAACCAGATCTGTGGTGGTCCGGGGGAATAATAAAGTGGCTCCCTTTCAAAATAATTCTCGTAGGTTGGTCTTAATATCGTACCCAGGTCTCACTCTGTCGCTGAAAATGCGAGTGACCGTGGGAAATCTGGGTACGAGATTAGGTTGGTATTTGTGGGGGATATTTTATGCCCCGTCTCACGACCCTTCTGGTTAATCAGGAACGTGGGACGTTAAAGAACCCACATATTGTACGTGACGAGTGACGAGTGGGTGGTAGACCCCTGGTGTTGTGGTCTCTACTTCTTTCACACTCATGAACGGGTTCGGTGGGTGGGTGAGATCAAATAGGGACTGATAACGGCTGCCAGAGGACCCTTTACGGGCTAAAGTCCGATCTCACCACAGAGAAAGAATTGTAAAACCGCCGTGAGGACTGCGTGATGTGTGCGTTACATAAATCTAACTCCATCTTTCCATCTACTCATTCCATCACAGCAGAAACAATGGCACTGAATTCCTATGTTACGAAAATGTAGACAACCGCTTAAACCAGGAATTCAAGGGAGCCTCTATTTCCCATACTTGGTCAACCCTTTCCCAAGTAATTTTTTTACAGAACGCCTCTGTTGAGAGATTCAGCACGCTCACTATTTAAAATCCAACCAAAACAGAGCTATCTCACCGCCAAGGGAACTTTAATACTTTTCGCGAGAAAACCTCCAGGTGATCTGGTGACGTAATTTGGAGGACTGAAAAGAAAAATTTTAACGCCGTCTCCGACAACTGCGCGCGGCCTTAGGTGTTGTTACCAAACCCCTACAGTATTTCCATCGCCAAAACTCAACAGATCATTCCGTGTCTATACCACAGTTCCTGTTACTGAATGAACATTCAAGTAGGCTATGACGAGATCTAACCTCGCCTCTGCCATGTTGAATGCTGCGCGCGGTTGTGGGATGCAACGTTAAAATTTTTCTCCCCAGTCCTCCGAGTTACGTCACCATATCACCTGGCTGTTTCTAAAAATAAATTTACTCGGGTTAAGGGTTCCCGTTGATGAGCTTCTGCTTAAAAAAATACGCAATTCCGCGTTGGCTCAGAAGCCCCATAAAGAGTACTAGACATCTCATCACCTACCCAAATAAAAATGAGCTGTAGCCCTGTTGCTGTGCAGTTTGGCATTCAAATCGTCATCCTTGCAGTTCACCTGAAGTCCTTGGGAGTAGAAGTCAACCGCGTTGGTAAATTCTCTCCTCTTGTATTCATCATTTCCTTCGTCCTTGTACACTTCGGCTATGGCTATTTTAAGACAGATATGGAAAGTGCTAAGTTAATTAAGAATGAATTATGCTAATTAATTATTTTAATTAATTGTTTTAATTATTTCTTTTGGTTTGGGGCTTTTTTTACTAGTGACACGCGCATAAGCACAAGCAATATACGCAGACTCAGAATCGTCTTTTACAAATGAATGGGCCTGTCCGAGTTGCTGTTTGTTTCGGTTTCGAAGTGAGTCGTGATGCTCAACTGTTGGCCATTTTCGAAATATCAAATATTCAGCTTGATAGTCAGGCAGTGAGGACAAAAACAAAAGAAAACAAGTTGGAATGAATGTGAAAAATATTTACATATCATCCACTTTCATGGTCTTTGTCCTCACTGCCTCACTATCAAGCAGAAGTTTAAAATATCGAAAAAGGCCTGTTGTAAGGGAAATGAATGTGGTTTGCATAAGAATACGCAACTCATCATTTTCATTTGAATTGTTGTGCACCAGGGACTCGCTTTGAAACTGAGGCATGCAGCAACAGTTGTCATGACCATTTCTGGCCAAAATTCAAACACGTTTAAAACACTTTGGTCGCAATTTAAATCGTTTATACATAATTTCTTAGACGATTTCAAGTGACCTAGAGGGGATTCGCCAAAATGTGTTTTTTACATTTCTGTGAATTACAAAGGAAGTAAAGTTTTAAAAGAAATTAAAGGCGGTAACTTCGCTCACTATTTGTTCTTTGCCTTTCGAAGTTTCCATTAAAAAAATCCATTTTTTGATTTAAGAGCATCCAATTGAATGTATTCATAACTGAAGGCTAACATCAACATACTCTTAGACTTAAATATTGTAGATCAGCGCTTAGCTTTGCTTTTCCGTGTTATTGCATTCTGCAGTACAGGTCACTACATTCTTCAAGGATGAAAGTCCTTCATGTCCTTGCCAGGAGATGTCCAAGGTTATATTGAGCCACCGATAAATGACCGGCCATCGTGGTTTCCCAGACTGATATTGTGAGTTTAATTCTATTCTTATGCAAGTATTTTCCACTGTTCGGTTAAAAGACGTGGCAGCTGATCATTGACTGATTCAGAGAAAGGGCCTTTCCGTAGTACGACTTGTCGTAAAGTCAAATCCACACTTCGCGTTCATTACCATTTAAACACCATGTGATGCATTACCTCGCAGAGTTTCTTCGTCAAATTCTAATTTTTGCTGTGAATCGGCTGGGCTCCCTGCCATGAGTGCTGGTAAACAAAAAAGGTTTCTCTCTTCAATATGGAAAAACATTGAATTTTAGTCGTTGGGGGGAAATTTGATGCAATTTACGTCAGAGCCGACAAAAGGTCTCCAAGACTTTTCATGAAACAAGGGTGGCGGAAAGAGTGCATTTTACAGTTTGTAGGATTTAGCATCGCGTTTCAGTACATGTAAACTAAGTTGTCTAAAGAGAGATTACGAGTTTACAAACTAGCGGGATTTTTTCGTGCTTTTATGACAAGCAAAGTCTTGACTTTTACGCATCTCTCAATTGTCCGAAACAGTCGGCACACATGACTTGAAACTGAAACCCATTAATATTGCCGCGGTCACACTACAAAGGCCCGCACTTCTTTCTTCTCATTAATTTTAAGAGGAAAGCCTGTGGGCCGGATATCAAACCGAAGTTAAAAACTAAGACCTTTCCGAGTCGGTTTGCAACGTTACAATCAGACATTTCTGACATGCATTTGGATCATGTCAGGGAATAAGAAGTGCCTTTTCTCCTTTCCTTTAATTTTGCCTCCTCGAAATCTGCTTGCGACACTCAACAGCCTTCATTTACTAGGAAACTGGTGAAGGGAACGAGGTTTTCCTCGAGATCTATTGTAAACAATTGTCCGTTGTGCCTTGATACGGCTGTAACAGTTCGTCCATGCTTTCAGCTTATTTCACCTTATTCCAAAATGGCCGCCATTTAGTATTCATTTGTTTCCCTTTTAGCTTCGCTACCAAAACGTAAAATTCAAAACGCATATTAAACGTGGAACGAGGTACAAAAGAGCCAATCGGCCATTTGCGAAAACATCTAATTATACTCAGCTTGATAGTGAGGCAGTCGAGGACAAAAAAAATAGAAAAAACGCAGTTGGGAATTAATGTGAAAATTATTTGCATATCATCATCCACTGTTCCTTTTGCCGTTGTCCTCTTAAAACTTCTCTATCAACCTGAATTTTAATATATAATACTTATCGAAAAATGCCCATTTGCAATCAAACAAAACGACTACTCTAAAAACGGTCGGACATTTTTGGAAATAAGGTGTATTCCGAAGAATAATCCAAAATAAACCTACCTTGATCAAGTCAACTCCACGGTTAGAACAATCAACAACTGCTCCGGGAGCAAAGTGATTGCTCTGTCAAATTTGAGGCCACGACAATCTTAGGATATTCGCTATTCCAAGAAATAATGGCATCCACGTGATCAAATCAAGAAGCGTCATCTCTGCCTATTTGGGTCGCAAATTGTTTTCATTTTCGGACCATAATCCTCCAACTCCATTTCGGCTCAAGATTTGGCATCACACGTTTTCGTTATGCAATCCGAAAGGGTACCGTGATTTTCATTTTCAAAATAATAAGAAAATTAATAATTAATAATAATAATAATAATATATACTAATAAATAATAATCTAATTCTATTATTAATTTTAATTTTTATTTGTACTTCGAAGCAAGTATTCTAAAGTCGTGGTCCCGGATTCTAAAATGTGCATTGATAATCTACACAATTTAACTGAAAAAAGAAGCTGAGAGTAAAAATTTATAGGGTGGGTTGCGGCGGGGAGGGAGGAGGGGGGGTATTTATATTTCAACACTCCATATGCTCAACGTCATGTTGCTTGTTTCCCCAACAGGGTGTCAAATACAGCCTTTTTGCTTCGTTCGGACCCAGTTAAAAACAATTGACCCTCACGGTACGTCCGGACTAGCTCCCCTTGTCTGCAAATGACCGGTCCTCAAGGTATACCGTATTTCCTCGCAATAATAGGAGGGGGGGCGATTATTTCTCTTTTTTCGCAGGCCCCAAAAGGGGGCGATTATTCGAGGGAAGGCGGTTATTCGAGGGAGGCGATTATTTCAAATATTTCGATCTCACAGAAGGTCGTGCCTTAAATACTTTGTTTATTATACCATTAAATCAAAAAAATTTAATCACATCAAATATAAAACCGAACATGGGCTTTCTAGTGTTTCAAATTTGTTAAGTTGATTACGGTATTCAATGTTCAATGTCCAGTATCTTCGGCTTTGATGTTCTAGTTTTGGAATGTACCAATTGAACTATCCCATCTCGTTTGACCACTTCCTGAATGCAGAAGATCGCAATGAAGGCGAATGCCGAGGTTATCGGAAAGCGGACTTTAGAAAACGGAACTTGTTGTTCCAGCGATTTATTCATTACGAACAAGGAACAAGAACATATCCGATGTGT
>NC_090889.1:19824702-19834702 GCF_036669925.1 Montipora capricornis
TTCTGACGGATGATCGACTGTGGCATTCAATTGTAGATTTTGAATAGACTAGATACCATTGATAATACCGTACAATGTAAGTGTTCAGTTTATATTTTGCCATTTTGCCAATAGTCTCTGTGAGCCTTAGACTGCCAGTGCTCAGTCTCTTTTGCTCTAGAATCGTTGAAACGAATGCGCACGTTGAACTTTTAATGGCTGAAACTGCGCTTACGTGTACAAATGCCTGCAGTATTTGCAACCCGCAGTTTCAGCCATTTCGAAGAGTCCGTTTTTTTCAATGATTTAGAGCAAAAGAGAGACTGCTCACAGTCTATATGTGAGCCTCTTTTCATGAATAGACTAAGGTTGCATTCTATTTGGATCAACTATTTCAGCTACAAGCGGTTTAGGTTGAAGCAGTTCAGGTTAATCCCAACAGAACACCTTTCCAACCATTTTCAGTTGAAACACAGTAACCTCTGGGAATAGTCATTACTCCGACTTCTCCACGTTGACAAGTTGAGAGAAGGGAGTTCCCATGACCAACTTTAAAAAGCCTTTATAAATGACAGCAGTCGCTGGCTATGCTTTTTCAACAGTTTCAACTTAATTAGTTTGAGGCTGGTTGATTGATCAACCAAATCAATTGCAACCGAAAATGTTTTTTTTCCAAGAACAAAAAAAACCCAACCAACCTAAAATGGTTGATCCCAATAGAACACGGCCTTTTAATTAAAAGTAGCTTGTAGTGGATAACACTAACACCGGATGCATAAAACTAAACAAAGTATTACCCTTCCTCCAGTTCTTTCTAAGTGCTCCTTCATTAGTTTCAAGGTATTTGGAGTAACAACATAACCTGGGGTTTTGAAGTTCTCCCCTGTGTAAATCAAACGAAAAGATGTTAACAGCAAGTACACGTACCACAGACAGAACTACAAAGTAACATGAAAGGGAGAAGTGATCCTCGATCATGCTTATGACAAACATAGGTGGCCTCGGTACATCATTATGAAGCCACTCAGTTAGGAGCAGACCTGTCCGTTTGTTGGGCTCATGTGTTCCTGTGAAAGGACCTCAATGAATGAAGTAAGTGTATATAATTATTTGAAGACCAGCTGCTCCCAAGTGAGTGCAGGCCTCATACAGCTCAGATTGTTGGGCATTGCACCAGCATCGCATAGGTCATGTGTTGGAGTTCCGCTGAGGCTTTCTGAATTTTTCAGGTTTCTAAGAGACAATAATTATTGCTTAAATTGTCCAGATAAGTATGAGGATTTTTTTTCAAACAAAGGATACCAAGAGAGAATCTAAAGACAACAACAGCTCTTCCTTAGGGTTATGGACAGTGTTAGGTGTCAAATGGAATTGTACAGTCTATTTCCATAATTTTTCGGTCCAAGTGAAATTTTGGGATCAGCTATGAAGGCAGTTCACTTTGATGGGCATTTGTATGAGGATGATTTTTCCCTTAGATCTGTAACCTGCACTTCAAATCATTTATTTCACTCAAAACCACAAACAACTGATAATTTAATTTTGAATCAAATGCAAATCACCTGGTTTGTGGAATTTGCTTGCTTCTCCAAAAATTGAGTTGGCCTCTTCATCTTCTGCATCACCGTTCACTGAAAATGGAAATAATATTGATTTGCTTAAATCTACATGTACTTGACCGTGTGATGCTGTTCCAGTCAACCTTACAGATAAGCGTTGCTCACCATAGACCTTCAGCAGCTAAGTCATTAGAGCATCCAGCAAGGTCTTGAGGACTATACGATCATCACCATATCTTTATTTACCCTCAGATTTTAAAGTAACTTTGTGTAGCTAGTATTTCTCACTGTTAACCATCCCAACCATGATACACCACAGAGAACAGACCACAATGCCGAGAACTCCATGTCCTATTCTTTCTGTTCAAAGTGTGTGGGTTCTTTATTAAACATCCTATGTGTAGGGTTATTAACATTGAAGGGCTGTGAAACTGAGCCTACTATTCGTCATTCTCTGTACGGTGGCCAATTTACATTATCAACTCCGTTGATAAAACCAAATTTTTGTATGCTACTTCCCCACCGACACAGCACCACAGTTTCTTTAGAAACTACCCCCTTCACTCATTAGAGTAACCCTTTGCTCATGTCATTAAAAAGGCAGCACTTTCTCCTACAGTAAGTCATTTAATGGGGACAGTGAGTGATTACCCCATTGACTCCCAGGGGTTCCCCATTGACAAGTAAAATCGTCTGGCGTTAGACAGAGTAAAATACTAAGTCTGGTCGGTTTCAGCCGGTTTGGACGTCAAAGGGTTAAAGACCCCGACTATTGGTCTGGCCGGAGTTTTGATCCCATGACCTCCCACAACTGAGCTATCCGGTCGGCAGTCACATGTTGTAATATCCCAACTGAATGCACATTAATTTTTCTACAATCACTTTCAAAACCTGATGTACTTTTTGCTGCCAGGAAATTTCAGTCTGATCATATTAATAGATTTACTGTACTTTGCAATCACTATTTATTAAACTCACTTTACTCCTCAAAATTTAAGGCATATTTCCTCTTATGTAAGATTTACATGTATTTGAGGTAAAATTTAAATACCTTGGGGCTGAACTACTGCTGAAGAAACCTCCTTTGTTGCTTTCCCTTCTTTACTTGGCTTAGGATCCTTAAAGCAGTGGCAAATAAAAAAACATTAATTGGTGCTCCATTTTAGACAAATCTACATACATTTAATTGATTTTTACCTTATTATTATGGCAGATTCTATTTACTTTTGTGCATATCATTATTATGTGTGTACATCAACCAGCGCATTTTAAATCTTACCTAGTTTACATTCCTTTTTCCGCTTAAACAAATTCGTAGAACTTCTTAATGATATTTACATTCTGGCTCAAAATCCATTTCTGGCAGCGTTCGATGAGGTACTGTAACTCAGTTCCTTGTCAGTGTTCATAATTGATCTTAAGTCATTTCTCAATTGTTTATGGTGTCCTCCAAGAAAGTCAAAAACAATTATATTGATTTTATATATGCTTGTACTTTTGTACTCTCTTTTCTATGTATTTTGTTTTTTTTTCTTTGAATCGTTTCGCAATTTTGCCTACTTGGCAGACTGTGCCTTCAAATAGAGTCCAGATGTTGGTTTCTTTATCATGTATGATCACGCCAGGCTTATTTAGCTCCATTTTCCAGTGGCTTCTCAAGGATAAAGGGCACATTCCAATATATCTTTTTCATTTTCAAGCACTGCATGCAGTAGGCTCTGTTGGTACCATGGCATTATTATTATTATTATTATTATTATTACTATTATTATTATTATTATTGTTAGTAGTAGTAGTAGTAGTAGTAGTAGTAGTAGTAGTGGTAGTAGTAGTAGTATTATTCCTGGGATTCCGGACGTGTTGGAAGGACTGCAAGCCTCCACAGTCTTTAAAGTCTCTATAAAGCCCCAGGTCTACTGCCAAGGCTACGCAATGCTTAAGCCTGCAGAGTTTGAATACCATCTCATCACAGGTTGTTCTGACCTCAAGAATTATTATCTGTATTAACGTACTTCAGTCTGAGCAAGCTAACTGTAGCCTGCATAGCAGCCCAAGAGGAGGGGAGAGGTGAGGTCTCTCCTTTCCCTCCTCCCCAGTCCCTCTGCCCTTTCTCTTCCCTCCCCCCCCCCTCCCCCCCTCCCCCCTCCTCCCCTTGGGATGCTATGCAGGCTAACTAACAGTCTGAGGGTAATAAGCTTCTTTAAAAAAACTAAAGAGTTGTATTAATTGGTGGGCGAGTGAACTACAGAAATTATAATAAATATACCGTAACTGTAATTAAACTAGTTGATAAAAGTAAATTGACCAGGGAGATATTTCACTTAATTTTAAATGTTTACTTTCTTATCACCCTAAAGAAGGTGTCAATTTATTTTTGTTATCAAATTCCAAGGAATTATCTGCAAGCTAACTTAGCAGATACCTGCCATTCCCAAATTTCATTCCCAAAAAACTAGAAGTTGAGTTACTACTGTACAAGTAAGAAAACAAATTCATGGAAATCATGAATCCTTAGAAAAACAAATATTCAAGCTACCTTAACTGCTTTTTGTTTCTGCATGTCTTCTTCTGTTTTAGGCCCCAGCAAATCAAGGACCTATGAAAATACTTACAGATGCAATTAATTGAAGACGGCATAATAAAAGGAAGGGTTCCTTCAAACCTCCAAAGAAGTGGTATTCCTATAAAAGTAGTTGAGTTTCAAGAAAATGTCATGCGGCTTCTGTGGCTTAAGACTGATCGAAACATGAAAACTTGAGTTTTATCAAACCAGTTTATAAAAATGTAAAGTAACTAATAATGTAAGAAAGATTTACCAGCTGACATTTGAAGCAGAAATTACAGAGCGCATTTCCAAGCAAATTTTCGCTAAATGATGAATTTTCACACTAATGAAGGGGTAACACTCAAAACATTAGGTTCAGAAATCTTTATCACAATGGTTAATTTACCTTTGTCTGGTCCTTTGATAAAACCAAAATTTAAAGGAGCATTGTATGCCTATTTTAGAGAGAAACCCTTAAAACAATCCGTTATTTAAAGAGCATACCATTGAAAGAAAGGTTACATATCGGTACATGTATTTATTGTATAAACACCAATGAAATACCAGGGGGCACTTTAAAAACATATGGCACTGGATTGTATGCCATTCACTTTTACATAGATAGCATAAATCATCAGCTATTATGTGAGCTTTTGTGCAAAAACACTCATGTACATGTATTTAAACATGTGAAGATAACATGTTATCTCCACACATGAAAAGATCCCTTTTGCTATGGTTACATACAAAAATCACGCTTTTCAATAACGTTAATGATTCAGTATTTCATTGGTGTTCATATATTTATACAGTGTGTAGTTTATATTTTATTTCATACAACTTATTCCAAATGGCTGCCATTTTAGCATTCTTTTGTTTCCATGCAAATTGACCACCATCGCTTTCAAATGTAAAATTCAAAAGAATATTTTAACCTAGCTTGAATGAGGCCATAAGGGCTAATTTGCTTGGAAACTAAAGAATACCAAAATGGCAGCCATTTTGGAATAAGGTGTATCTGGTGTTTATCTTAATTTTTGCTTCGCTCACTCATGAAATATTCAAGACAAGAAATGTCCCTATATATAATTACCGGTCAGTGTACAACACAGACTGCAGACTGCAGACTGCAGACAAGGGGTAAAATGCAGACTGAGGTTATAATTTAACTGTAGAAAAAGCCCAAACCCATAAGAAATGCTAACAGTTAAGCCTGAATATTATTTTAGGCCTAATTAGGCTGAATGTTAGCATTTCTAAGGGGTTTGGGATTTTTCAACAGTTACCTTATAACCTCAGTCTGTGTTTTACACTGCCCGCCCTAATTACATGTAGATGCACGTACAGATTTCAATAAGCAAAACCAAGTTTTTCCTTGCTCTTCCCCCAAACTTCAGCATCACTCGTGTCTTGGAATACAGACAATTCACGCCAAAAAGAGTCAACCAAATGCTGTTCCTCAACAGGCCTTCTGATAGGGTGCGATTAAAAAATGCAAATTGTGCGAAATTTGCAGGGCAGATTATGCGATTAGAAAGGCCAATTATGCGATAAATATTGTAAATTATGCGATTTTTTTCTGAGCATATTTAAGCTTGTTTTTCAAGGTTTCAGGAAAAAAAGGAACACCCTAAAGACATTTTGAACATAAGGGAACAGTAGTTATGAATCTTGATTGACATTAGTTGAGACAAGTAAAAAAATGGGGTCTTCTGCACTATTGGTGTACCAGGCCCCCCACATGCAAAATAACGCCTTGAACTTCGAATATTTACGAAATTGAAGGTAACAAAGGCTTTTTAGCTGCTTTCCAAGGTAAATCATCTTAAAAATGGGGGGGGGGGGGGGGGTATTTATGCAGGAACTCCTAAGAAACTTGTTGATTTATGTTTTATTTTATGAATTTTGTGCGTTCTTTTGTGAATTATGCGTTTTTTCATGAATTGTGCGATGGGATGTGATTTGAGGTCGATTGTGCAAAATTGCACCATCGCGTAATATCAGAAGGCCTGCCTCAAGTATAAGGATATTAAACAGCTGCATTCACTACTTGCACAAATCCCATTAATACACCTCTTTTACCCCCCTCCCGCCAAAATCTGCATAGGCATTGTTTTCGACTTCTCTTGGGATATTTTCATGTCCCAGGAGAAATTGCAAACAATGGTTATGTAAAAGTTTTGGGGTGTAATAGAGGTGTATTATGGGATTGCACAAAGTGAATTTACCGTGACTTGAAAATAACGCCAACCTTTACCCTTGTAAACATTATTGTTGGAAATAGATAGCAAAGGCTTAGACTTGTAAACTAGGGACACTTTGTGTTGGATGTCAAAATTGGACGTGCATCTAATTAGGGTCATTTCTGGACATAAGTGAAATAATGTCTATTTTCAAATTGGCTTTTTCTTGCCCATGGCAACAAAAGCTGATAAAGGTAATGCCAGAATGAGTGGTTGACTTTATAACAGTACCTGCATATCAATTTCTGCTTTGATTGCTTTTCCATCTGCCCATTTTAATTTCTCTCTTGCTTTACCTAAGGGTATATTAAAACAAAAACTAATGATCTCAACGATCATCAAACACATTGCTGAATTGACTGTGGTACTAGTAAGACCATTTTCATAAATGGTGACCTTTACACGCTTTTGTATTTATGTTAATTAGCCCTCAACTGCCCTCAAAATTTGAAGCAAAATATTCATTTCAAATTTACTTGTGGTAGCGAGGCTAGAAAGGCTTATTAACATTAAAACAAAGAATATTTTACATGGCTGCCATTGTGAAAGTGGTCTATATATAGTGGAATTTGAACTTCATTAATTTTGACCAAAAAGCTCTATTAAGTATACATTTTTGGCAGATGTTTACACAAGGATAGAATTGCATATTGGACAAATGTCAGGAAGAATTTAATTCTTAAAACTTGTTTATTTCATACATGTAGAAATTACGTTAAATTGCATTGATAAAAATGATACAACCTTATTCATATCGTCATACATGTACATGATACTTGATGTACCACAATCTGAAGGTTGCCATTGTCTCACACTCACCCATTATCATTCCAACGTTAAACTTATATCGCTTCTTCAACAATTCTTCCTTGTGAAGTTTAATCAGCTCTTCAACCTATAAGTTGCAATTTTAAAACCACGCATTCTTTTCAATTTTCTTAACATGTACATGTAGTTTAATGCAATCTCACTGAGCTAGTAACAGTTGTAGCTATAAAGAAAATTGGCAGTCACTGCATGGTTCCTGGTGACTGATGCATTGTATTATAGTGATGATGTGTTTAAGACGAAATTCGACAGAAAATCAAGCAATTTCAGTTTTTAGTGGACAAAAATCTGGTACCAGAATAATTTTAAGTATTTTATAGTCCTTTTTACATTTCCTGAAAGCTAAAGATATAACTATTTGCCTGAAATAATACCGAAAACAATTTCCCATGGGAACGAGAAAAATTAACTTTCAACGTTCAGAGAAATTGTGCAAACACAGGTAAAATTTCATCATTAGTTTCATTTCAACAGTATTTTCAAGTGTTTCTTACGAAGTTCAACAGTTGTTTTTGATGTTTCGTGTTGCTAGAAATGATTTTTTTTGAGAAGATATTTAAAACAGTCATACAGAAGTTTGCAATACGATGTTTATAAATTAATCTTGGTACAAGGTTTTTGTCCACTTGTTACTCGAACTTTTGGTGGATTCCATCTTAACATGTTGTACTTAAGTATGAAAAGTAGCTTCCAAAAATTTTGCTGGCTAGACATGTAAAAAATGAATAGAAAGTTTGGGGTCACATAGAAGATTTTTCCTACGAGTTATTCTATTTTCTGTATGCTGGTAAGGCATGTAAGAATGCAGCTCAGATGAACCCATAAAAAGCAAGGGGATGTATTCCCTCTTAAGAGTGACTTTTATAGATTTTACTCTAGACTGTCTAACACCACACGTTGTGTACAATTTCACTAGTCAATGGGGGCTGGTTCAGGGATAAAAGGGTAAAGTACTACTTTTCAATTTAACCTTAATCCATAATATATAGATTTAGCCAAGCCTAAAAGCGGAGCTCCCCAGTTATTTATTCTTATAAGTTAACCTGACTTGAGCCAGCAATCCTATCGAAACCCAGTACCTGGTCAGTGGTCACCTTTAAAAAAAAAACAACTGACCTCCATGAGCTCTAAACTAAAGCCTGCAATATGGTCATGTAATACTGGGCAGTGGATACCTTGTTTTGACAGGTGTCAATTGACCATAACATGGTTATAACATTTGAGGAGGCAGTGCAACCCAGTGGTTAGAATGCTTGCTTCGAGATCTGGAGTTCCCAGGCTCAAGACTAGTTCTTACAACTAAAAATTAATTTGTTCCTGGTAGTCCCTGGTTCAACTTCTTGGACGCACTTGTAAATACATGTAGCCAACTGGTTTGCTGCCAGCCAGTTGGGATTCTTAACAGTTGTTGTTGTTGTGTTCTGTCGTTTCGTTGATTGGGTTTCATTGGCCCTGAAAAGCCCATACGGGAGTGGTATCGTATTGATGTCCAATATCAAAGATGTACGCTGTAAACTTCAGCACGCCAAGCTCCGGTAAAATAAATGTAATACCGTTGCACTGTCGTGTACTTACACAATCCTCAACCTGATCTGGTGTAATTTTCACTCCTACGCCACAGCTCTCTTCAAAGGAAGCCACATCAACAGGTAAAACTGGATTAGCCTTCATGTAATCAACAGCGGCTGAACAAATCAATGGAAATAATGATACAGACTTATGAACTGCACTACTGTATTTTGTAAATTTATTCAAATAAAAAAGCACAGCTGTAGTTTCAACAACAATATTGTAGATGCGTAGCTAGAAGTGAAAACTACAATCACTAGAAATTTTCTTATGTCCCTGAATGTATAATTTTATTATAGTGAATGCCAAAATTAAATTTAAAGATAAAGTACTCCAAATATTTGGCCATATTTTACTTTTATCAACTTGAAGGGGAAATCTCATTTATTCATGATAAATTTACTTTATTACTGACTTGCTTAAATCATTGGATTCAATGATTGATTTATTTTATTGATTTAAAAAACGAATGCCTTGGGTAGATAGACAGATACTGAAAGCTAGGTACTAGCTATAGGTATTATTGATTGACTGATTGATCGATCAGTAGATAAATTAATTGGAAAAACGGAAACAGAAATGGAATTTTTTTACCCACAGAACACCTTAAGAGAACCCAGGAGCTTGTTCAACATGTGCTGTGAATTCCGGATTGAATTGGAATTTTGCAGTGTTGGTTTTTGAGGAGAGGGGAAAACTGGAGTACCAGAGAAAAACCTCTCAGATCAAGGAGAGAACCACCGACAAACTCAACCCACATATGACCCCAGGACCGGCAAGTGGATTGAAGGATTGATTGAGTGGATTGAAGGATTGATTGAGTTGATTGATGGATTGATTGATTTAAATGCAATAATTATGATATTTTTGTTCAAGTTACTAACCACTGTGACTTCTCCACCCACAGATGCGGCATACTTAAGATTAATGGTCAAAGCCACATAACAGCCAAAGGAGCATGCCAAATTAAAAGATAATGACAAACAGAAGAGCACTTAACTATACCTGTCAGCTGGATAGATGATGCAACTTTACTGCTAGTGATATATTCCGTAATCAAATTGAGCTGCCAATCTTCCTTGACACTACTGCTTGCCAGAGAGTATAACAAGACACCAGAAGACTTCTCAACATCAGTCACACATTTTTCTTTGGCCTTTTGCAAAAGGAGAACAAGTAATGTTTATTTCAATGTTTAAAGGATCATCTCAGATAAATCATATCATTTCCATCAATAAATCTGCATGCCACAGATTGAGGTTAACCCGGTGGCAGCA
>NC_090889.1:19842202-19857202 GCF_036669925.1 Montipora capricornis
AAAGTAGAGGACCTAACACTGAAACCAGTGTCACGTGAAACACGCCGTAACAGATTTCAGGGGTTATTTGTCCTTTTAAAACGATAACCGTTTAATGGTAATCCTTGAACCAATGATACGAATTTCTATCATATTTGTAGTCTTCAAGCTTTCATATAGCGGCCTAAAAACAGGAAATCTTTTATCACCAGTTTCAAAAGCTTTCCTACAGTCAGCTGTTACTGTATCATCAGTATGGTTGCTATCCGCTTTACACTAGCACAAAAATCTGGCACGGCAATCCGAAATCGTGGTACCGTAAGTGTGTTTTTCGGGCACTGCACGGTAATGGCCGGGTATAGGCCAATGTGTCATCCAAATACCTCACGAAATGCAACAATCTTAGCTCTTTACAAATGGCGACAAGAAAGTGTTCTTAAACACCAATAGATTAATAAGCAGGTGCAAGTGCCAGACAGTTGCTTTATTAGTCAGGATCCTTGACTTTATCGGAAGTAATCGGAGTTGAGGTAAACTAACGTTCGCTTTTCACTCTGTTGATGACGTGCGGAGACCTTCCCGCTTCGACTGCTATTGTTGCAAAAGAAAGGCTGCAAAACGTTAGCTGCGCAAGAGACTGAGTGTCATAGCAACAATTTGTCGTCAGTGGCAGCGGCTTTAAGGTCTGTTGCATTAAGGGAGCGATCGGTCATCCCGGGCGTATTTGTTATCTGTTTTGATTTCACCAAAGACGATTGCCCTGTAGCTATGAGTCTATTCTACATCTTAGTCACATTTTCCAAAAACTAGTCGTGTCCTTCCCCAATTCCCAGTGTAATATCGTCGCCAATAAGTAAAAAAGGTGCCCAGTATTCCAGTTTATTTAACTCGTCAGATTCCCTCATGGATTTAATAGCTTTGCTGAGAGCTTCACTGGCGCTTTTGCCTCTAGCCAACTGCTGGTAGAAACTCTTCATAAACTCCAGAGTCGCTTTGTCATCTATCGCCCAAAGTGACACCAGAACAGAGCGAGCACCAGCGCCCAAAAAGGCCCGTGCAATACCAACGACACCCTCAGCCTTGATCTCACCACGACCGCTGTGACAGCAACTGAGGACGACAATCCTTGCTCGAAGCTTAGCGTTCAACACATCTGTAATCGTCAGAAGATAATCGTCCTTTTCCGGTAGCTGTGTCTTTCGTAAGGGGTTTGGGGACAACGCAATTTCTCCTGTTTCCATGCGGCCATGAGCTGCAATGTGTACCAGTGCAACCGAGGAAAGTCGCCTCAATACCTCGTTTTTTGTCGCTTCTCTTCCCGTCAGGGGTTTAGTGTCGAGTATTCGTCCAATCATCTCCACTTCTTCCTTGGCACAAGGCAACTGCTCAAGTATTTTCTCTCCAGGAATGACAATTTCTTGCACCCACGGATCTCCCACTAACAAGGCTCCATTCTTGCAATGATAATCTGCTGGACAATTGGCGATCATCTTCAAACTTGTTAAAGATGGAATGACTCGGATTCTCAGCGATTCACTCAGGTATTTTGAATTTTTGTCCATCAACGCGGCGTAAGGCGCCAACCATAACAGACCTTCTGGAACAACAGCAAGTTCATCTCCATCAATCGAATCCTCGAATGGAGCAATGATGATGTCATACAGTGATCTCAAAGCGTTTGACTTGAGGTGTTCTGGACGACAGTGCGTCTGGGAAGACCTCTCATTTCCTATCTCGTCATCCTTCTCTTCATCCAGTGACCGATCCTCGCACTTTGTCCCTTTTCTAGATGTTACGCCAATTCGATCGAAAGCATTCTGTAGTAAAGAACGAAAGAAAGTTGTGGAGTCGAAGTCGCCAGTTCTCTCAAAACTGAAATCAACAACCTTCCCCTCTCGAATAAGCCAAGAAACAACGTTACTGTTGGTCATTGCGACAAATACTGTATTTGACGGGAGGTAACTTAAATCTTCGACGACACTGTCTTCCGGTGTGAATGACTCGTCGTCTGATGGTTCAAGCCCATAGTTGTATTCCATAAGATCTTTCAATGCTTGCGTTCGACCTTGCTCAGCAGCCGACAAAGCCTCTGTCACCTTGTCTAGCTTCAGTAAAACACACCACAGCCTTGTGTAACAACTTTGGTACATATGACGCAGATTTATTTTCCACTCATCCTTAAGGTGAAGGCGAGCTCTAACATCGTTAACAAGCCTCACACTTGACTCGTAGAAAGCCACCGAGTCCGTACAACATTCTTGTGTTTCATAAATGCAACCAAGATTGTTGTTAGCCATTACTTCACCGACGATGTCTTTTACCTCCTTTGCAACTTCCAGATGTTGTTTATAAAAATACACTGCGTTTTGGAAATCTTGAAGCCCTCTAAAAGCATTGCCTAGATTACCGCAGGCACTTGCCACTTGAGCTCTCTCACCCAGTTTTTCGGCGATTTCTAGGTGCATTTTATGGCACTCAAGGGCTCTTGTAAAATCTCCAAGACTATCGTAATCGTTTCCGAGATTTCCATACGCCATTCCAACTGCTGGTGTATTACCCAGTTCTTTGGCAACCTTCAAACTGAGTTCATGATAATGGATAGCTTCCTTGTGATTACTAAACTTATGATAATCATTGCCAAGGTTAAGATAACCCATTCCTTCTTGAGGCTTGTTGCCTACTTCTTTGGCGAAATCAACTTGTAATTTATGATACCGAATGGCTGTTTTGAAATCACCGAGACTCTGGTAAGCATTTCCAAGATTGCCGTATGCACACCCTTCATTAAAACGGTCACCAATTTCTTTGAAGATTTGCAAAGAGCTTTCATGATTTTGAATAGCATCTTTAATATCACCAAGGTTTTTAAAACTGTTTCCGAGACCTGAATAAGCGGCTCCCACTCCATTCCTGTTGCCCACCTGTTGGCAAATGGCCAGCGAAAGCCTTTGGTATGGGATTGCTTTTTCTATGTCACCAAGACTCAGATAATCACAGCCCAGTAAATTGTACGCGTATCCCTCAGCAACTTTGTCACACACTTCCTTGCTTATTGCTAGGCAAAGTTCGTGATAAGAGATGGCTTTCTTGAAATCTCCAACACTCAAATATACTGTTCCTATATTACCGCTGGCTAGTCCTTGTTCTCTCTTGCTTCCGGTCTCCTTTGCCAGTTCAAGGTGCAATTGATGATAGTAAAGAGCCTTTTTATAGTCTCCCAAATTTTGATAACTGGTGCCAAGATTGCCACAAACACGTCCTTCTTCTGCCTTGTTTTCCACCTGCTTACAAATGTCTAAACACATCAAATGATAGTACACTGCTTTTTCAAAATCGCAACGACTTAGATAATCCGCACCAAGAAAATTGTACGCTTTTGCTTCGCCATTCCTGTCTCCCATCTCTTTTTGAAATTTAAGAAAAAGTTCATGGTTGTGAATGGCCTTGTCAACGTCACCGAGACGAAGATAATCAACCCCAAGATTGCCATACACGTTGCCTTCTGCAATCTTATTTCCCACTTCTTTCGCGATAGTCAATTGGCTTTTGTGATAACCAATGGCCTTTTCAAAATCACCTAAAAGGATACAATAGTTTCCAAGGTTACAATACGCTGCTCCCTCTCCATCCCTGTCGCCTAGTTCTTTAAAAATTTCAAGACTCAGTTCTTGATAGAAGATTGCCCGTTTGGGATCACCCAGCTCATGATAACCATGCCCAAGATTTCCGTAGGCACTTCCCTCTTGCTTGCGATCTCGTAGTTCCTTGGCTATATTAAGATGAAGTTCGTGATAGAAGAGGCCTTTCTTAAAATTTCCCAGGTCGAATTCAGCATTGCCAAGATAGCTATAAGCACGACCCTCTCCACTACGGTAGTTCAGTTCTTTTGCTATTTCGAGGGCGAGTTTGTAAAAACGAATAGCCTTTTTCACGCTTCCGGTTCTTCGGCTCCTATGCCCTACTTCAGCATACAATATTCGCTGGAGGGGTTTGTTTCCAGTGTTTACCGCAACTTCTAAGAGCGGTTCATACAGTTCTTCTAAGCCCTTGTCTTCCAAAATAATTACCTTTACATTTCCACTTGCTTCAATTGCTTTACTCCTTAAATCCAACAACTTTTTGTTATTCTTGATCAACTTCTTGGAGTCAAATAAAATAACACTTTTCAACTGTAATAACCTTGGGGTGTCATCCCAACAAAATTGCGGACCACACCACAATACAATTGATGGTCAGTGTGTGATGCTTACTGAGCATGTGTTATTGCTTTATTCTCCCCGTGGTTTGCTACTGCTCAGCATTGGAGCTTGTTTTGCCTGTGTCCCACACTCCCACCCCTAAGGGTTACAAGTGGTGAGTATAATCTATTCTGCTGCAAAGTCAGTGTTATAGGTCCCGAAGATGGCCCATGGTTTAGTTTCCATGGTTAACTTTTCGCATTTGCTAGCCCTTCCTGTGGAAACCTACCCTTCATATTCGTAAGTGTCGAGTTAGCTCAAAATATAACAAAGGCATCCAACAAGAAAAGTAAGAGGTGTTTTTATCATCTAGAAGAATTTGATCTCTTCGGAAATCTTGGCTGAAAATTGAAAAGTCAGAAAATTAATTTTAGGGAATGATATCTTCATTTCAGAAATTGCTAGCTGAACCTGGCCCTCTAAGAACTTCCCAGCAAAGCATTTGCTCATAATCAGAAACTGCTAGGTGACCTTTTTAAGTGCTAAAAATTGAAAAAATATCCCTTCCGAAAACGTAAGGGACTACTTTTCCCTGTTTGCGGAACTTTTAGGTGATGTTTTAGTCAGCTATTTGGCAACCTATAATTATCGTTGGGTGCCCCTGATATAAGGCAATTTTTCTACTGAGTACTTCAGATTTTTCAAAAGATGTGAAAAGAAATAAGCCACCTTAGTCATAAAGAAAATCATGGGCGCTCATCGGCGGGATTGGCAACGTTCCTTTCCCTCGATCTTTCCTGGTATTCAATTCAATTCAATTCTTTATGTACACTATCCATAGCATTTACACATAATTTGAATTATATATTCCTTAACTCTCGTACTATACGTAAGTTCCAGATCCACTCATCAGTGAGGTTTTTCCCCCTGCATTTTAACTGCTTTATCTATGATATGAAAGGATACTGCTAAGCCTTTGTCACACCACGTTACCACTTCTTTATGCATACCAAGCTTCATACATGCACTTGATCCTAAAACAAAGGACAGAACCAATCATAAATGAGCTACACAGACACTATTCAATGAGATTTCCTTACAACTGTCTAAAACTCGGGAAGGATACCGGGCATGAAGGCAGCTTCAATCTTCGAATGAAGCCAAAGTTGCTTGAGATTTCGAGAATGTTGAAAACTTTATGAACTTCCTTGGAAAATGTTTGACCTTGAACCTTCATGTGGTTCGACAGACCACCAGGCTGGTTCACGGAGTTCTACAAAATTTAATGTCGTGAGTATCTACATCATAAAAGTCCATGCAGTCAGTCCATGAAGGCCATTTTCCAACCAACTCCCAGCAGTGTGTCGAAGTTTTGAAAACCTCTCCTTTGTAGATTATTGAAAAATCGCAGAATTCCATTCAGTTTCTTGCAACTGTATGCATAGACAGCTTTACGAATTATGCGGTATCTAGTCACTATGAATGTCGAGGAATGGAGCAGTCCTGGAGCAAGACCAGAAATTTTATGGATGTTACTTTGAACAGCTACATGAGATTTTATGAAACCTCCATGGAAATGCATGAAGTATTCATCAAGTTCTATGGAGCTCAAGAAAGTTCTTAAATATTCTGGAGCTTGTAAATCCGGCGTTCTGCCAACTATAGCTGGGATGTTTCCTAGAAATTCGGTTAATGGAGAAGTAAAGCCCTTATATTAATTAATGTACCATACCTCTTTCTATTGCCTTTATGTAGTTAGGCCTCAAGTGCAGTGCTGCTTTCGCATCGCTTATTGTATCATGATAATTTTCTGGAAAACGGAGAGAATTCGTGAAATAGCTATTTTGATGGATAAAAACAAGAATTGTCCTGTCCACGAGAAGAAAAGTAATCACACGGCGACGGCAACGAGAACGTCACAAATTTGCATATTTAGTGAGCAAAACAATAGCTTTGCACGCCCTGCACGTGCGTTTTTTACTTTTGTCCATTTCCTTTCTGTCGTGTGCAAAAAACAACGTGAAATAGCCATATTCGAGGTTTTATGAAGAACGTCAGCACTTGAGGGTAAAGTTTCATTTTCTCCACGTAAATTAAGCGCCGTTCCGACGAATGTCATTTTTGAGGAACTGCCACACCCTTGTCATATTAAAAAGGCTGAATAGTCACGAAGCGATTAAAATAACGCGAATTTATACAGCTGTTTCGAGAAAGGTTGTTCAACTGAAGAAGCATAAAAGCGTACGCGGCAATGCCGAAAGACATTGTGGTAAACTTTCAGTTTGAGTCAACGAATATCTGACAGCAATGCTATCGAAAACGTCACCTAGAAATACATGCTCACGCTATGTTACTGACATTGAGATATGACTGAGTTTCAAAATTTAGTCAAATGATCAAGGCCATGAATTAGGAACAAAGGGATAGGATTCACAGAGAAAGCATGATTCTGACAATTTTAACCTTACTTACTTTATGTCATGTTATGCAGAGAAAGTCGGAGAAATGTACCAAAAATCGTGGCGCACGTGCAGAGCCATCGTTTTTGCTAATGAACCCTTTTGTTATTGGACGTGTTTTGGTAGCGTGATAGCGAGACAGGAGGATACCTAAACTTCGAGCCAGGATTCGAGCTAAGATCCGAGCCAGGATTCGAGCTAGGATCCGAGCCAGGATTCCAGCCAGGATTCGAGCTAAGATGAGCTTTCTCCGCTATTTATTCTCGAATCTCTCGGTTAGGTTAGGTCTCGAATCGGTTAGGTTAGGTCTATTTAGGTTGGTTCTAGTCTAGTTAGTTCTAGTTAGGGTTAGGGTAGGTCTCGGTTAGGTTAGGTTAGGTCTCGGTTAGGTCTCGGTTAGGTCTCGAATCCTGGTTCGGATCCTAGCTCGGATCCTGGCTCGAATCCTGGCTCGGATCCTGGCTCGGATCCTAGCTCGGATCCTGGCTCGAATCCTGGCTCGGATCCTGGCTTTATTCTTAGTTTATCTCGCGAGACAGAGCTTAACATAAGCCTGTGCGTACTGCCACCTCATCAGCGCTATATCCTAAGAACTCTTTCATAAATTCTGCGCGCTCACTACAAGTTGAATTTATTTTATTGAATGACCCCCATTCTACTTTTCGGCATTGTCGCAAACGCTCTTAAGCTTCTTTTGAACATCCTTTCCTGAACAGCTGTATTTTGAGATGACGTTCTCGTTGCCCTTGTCGTTGCCGTTGATAGGGAGCTTAAAGAGAGCTTTAGATTCTAGTACGAGAACGACTACGAGTACAAGATTTTCTCACAGACCAACAGTGAGCGCGCGCAAACCAGCGTCATTTTGGCGGGAAAAACGTGATGTCATCGTCATTTTAGTACGAGATTTTGCAAAAATGTCGTCGAATCAAAACAAGTCAACAACACGGTAGCAATTTTGGCATTTTTTGATGAGCAAAAAGGCTAAGTTACCAGCAATAAGAATAACTGAGCAACCTATACTGCTAACAAAGAGTAAGATTAAGCGTACGGGTTATAAATTTCCTTAGTATTTTCGCTATAAACGGGCAATCAAAACTCGTACTCGTTCTCGTCCTCGTCGTAGAATCTAAAGCCCTCTTAAGCAGCGACAACGGCGACGGCAACAAGTACGTCACAAATCTGCATATTTAGCAGGGCTCGAAAAAACCCCCGTCCGGTCGTCCGGGACAAGTAGATTTTCCTTTCGGGCAAGTAACTTTCACTCCTTCCTTGCCCAACGGGCAAGGACCCAGGCAAGCCGTTCACTGACTAAATTTTTGATAACGATTTTGAGAAGAAAAGGTATTAATAAGCTTTAGGCCCAAGGGTAATCAACTGTTTAGATGAAGTTTGACGAAAATTACAATTTATAGCGTTGTTTTGTTGATTGCGTGATGCGCGCTCTCGGCTTGGAAGTGGTTGCCTAGCAGGTGATCAAAATCTTCCCTGATCAAATTTCTTTCCAGGATAAAAATAGCCGCCGCGTTGGGAACGAAAACCGCCGTGTTTATTTCTTAATTCTAGCAATTTTCTGCGAGAATATTTCGGTTCCTCTGTACAAAACTTAACTCAACAGCGATATATTAATTAAAACTGTAGAAATTGTACGCGAAAACTGAGAAGTTGCATATTTCTACCGCGAAAACGAAGCCAGCTTTTTTGATACTAAGAGCCAGGTAAATCTCTGTTCTCAGCGAAACATGCAAGTTGGGCGCCTCTGCACTAAATAAAAAGTGTTATATTATTAAAAAGAAATGGATAAGTAAGTCACCAAAATACTTTCAGAGTTCCTGGAAGATGACTTACAATAGTGTTTCTTTCAAACGAAGACGTTTTCCCTCGATTGAAACTATTTTCATTCACAAAAGTGAAAAAATGTGCTCTCGCCGGCTTTTCAAGATATTCTGCATGTGTCAAAACTGAGGTGGGAAAGCGATTTATTATTAATTTCTCGCGCTTCCCTTGACCATGATTTTGTAGAGCTACAGAAAATGCAGTTTAACGTTAATGGAGTCGAACACGATCTTCGTCTAATTGAACGAATTGAGTCGAGGCTTTATAATGTTGAAGACACCCAGCGTGTAATACTAGAACTAGGAAATAAGTACACGAACGAACAACGACAACTGCGCAAACTTTGTTTCTTCAACTGGGAGGCACTGGCGAAAGATGCTGTGGGACAAAATTTAATTTCTGATGACATCTTTGTATCACGTTCGAAAATTGGGAAAGTTGAATTTGACGCCATAAAAACATCGGGTGATGGTAACTGCCTCTATCGCTCTGCTTCCCTGATACTGGTTGGGAACGAAGATCTCCATTTGTTGTTAAGGCTTCTTACTGCAATCGAGCTGTTTTTACACGCATCTTACTACGCTAGGCATCCAAAATTTCTCTCTGGTATGAAATCACCCTCTGCTGATGTTCCAGAAGATATCATGTTTACACTGTGCCTCTCTGACACTGGAATGAAGATGTGGGAAAGCACAAAATGCAGAGAAGATGCTATTAAAAGGGAAGCAGCAACAGGCTGTAGAGTATCCAAGTGGAGTGTTATGGTACACCTGATGGCACTTACAAACGTGATAGGAAGAACAATTTTGTCAGCATTTCCCAAAGATTGCTCAAAAACAAGGCCATTTTTCCATGACGAAATCATCCCCCGGGAATGTTCTTTCCATGCCGATCCAGCAGTTATGCTTTGGTCAAGGGAAGGGAGCCCTAACACTCACCCAGCGGGTTGGTATCAGCCTAATCACTTTATTCCCCTTGTCGAACGCCGATCATGCTCAGCCAATTCAAAAGCGAGTACATCATCATCAGATAACAAGAAACATCACAAGGATGAACTGAAGAAAAAGCCCAAAAGAAACATTAGTGTTTTTTTCTGTGGCTCAGTGCGTAAAAAGCCTTGTCAAGAACCAATGGGAAGTTCAACAGAACCCAAGTTCGGAAATTGTGACGAACAGTCCTTTGTAAAAAGCAACCTCTCAACAGCCACACCCAGCAAAAGCCAACCCCTGAATGGTGACCCGTCTAAAAGCCTACCTGAAAGAACTCTTCCGAAAGAAGAAAATACAGAAAGAACCACAGAAAAGAATTCCGAAAAAAAGAGGAAAAGAGAGTTCAAAGGGCATTGGAAGGAAACGTATCCCTGGCTTGAACATGATGCTTCTAATGATGTTATGTATTGCATGGTTTGCCGAAAATATCCAAAACTGGCAGACATTACAAGCCCCCTTTACAGAGGTACTGGTGGCATTGGCAAGTACAGACTTGAAACTCTGAAGTCCCACAATGGATCAGCAAACCACCTCAAGTGTGTCAACAGAAGTCAAATGGATCAAGGAAAAGCTGATGAGCCACTCCCCAAACTATTTAAAGCTGCTTTAAGTAAACGTGATCAAGAAACGGAAGCCAGATTGCACAAGCTGTTTAATACTGCCTTCTATATTGCCAATGAGAACTTAGCCTTCATCAAGTTCAAAGGACTTTGCGATTTGCAGGAAAAGAATGGTCTTGATTTTGGAACCCAGTACAAGAACGATAAGGCATGCAGGGACTTTGTGGAAAGCATAGCAGCTGTCGAGAAGGAGCGATCCCAGGAGGAAATTGAAAATGCTAGATTCTTGTGTGTTTTGGCAGATGGCTCGACTGACAAGAGTATTACCGAGCAGGAGTCGGTTTATGTTCGCTGTACAGGATCCAACGGGCGTCCCTCCACTCACTTTGCAGACCTTGTTCCTGTTACATCTGCTGATGCCCCTGGGGTTACTGCTGCTATTCTGAAAGGTCTTCAAACTTTAAGTATAGATGAAACTGTCTTGAAGAAAAAATTGGCCTGCTGTAACTTTGATGGAGCTAGTGTTATGATGGGGAAGAAAAGTGGTGTTGCAAAACAGCTTCAAGATATAGCCCAGCATCCAGTTTGCATCATACACTGTGTAGCACACAATCTGGAGTTGGCTGTGCTAGATGCAATAAAGCAAACGCCCTATTTGGCCATATTTGAAGAAACTGTAAAGTCAGTATTTAAATTCTACTTCTACTCTCCAAAACGTCGCCGTGAAGTTAATGAAATTGCAGCTATTCTCGACCAAGATCATGTTTACTACAGTGGATTACAGAAGACAAGGTGGGTAGCCAGCCGGTTTAGGGCCATTAACGCTTTAGAAAGGCACTTCTTGACAACCGTCACACATCTGCAACATAAATCACAGACCAAGGGAGATGACGGAGCAAAGGCCAAAGGAATTCTTCAGAATCTGCAGAGCGAGAAGTTTGTGAAATTCCTGTACTTTCTGCTTGACGTAATGAAAGTGTTGTCAGACTTAAGCAAGTCCTTCCAGAGAGACGAGTTCTGTATAACCGATCTCCTTGTGCACCTGGAGGCAGGTATTTCTCAGCTGGATGTTTTGAAGCTTCAAAGGGGTCCTAAGTATCAAGCTTTTGAGAAGAGGTACAATGGGCAAACTGGGGTACTCAAGAGTGGAGTCAAAAACAACCACGAATTGAAGCTGTCAAAACCAGGCACTACGGTGGAGGATGGCTTTCCTTCTTTTATCGCAGAAGTGATAGCCTACATCAACCAGCGGTTCTCAAGCCTTCGTGAAGAGCCGTACAGTTACTTCACAGTCTTTGATCCTAAGGAGATGCCTCAAGATCAAGCAGACCTTGCTACCTATGGCAATAAAGAAGTCCGTTCTCTGGTAGATTACTTTCACCATTTCTTCTCAGATGATGAGAAGCAAAGGATCATCGAGCAATGGCCCATTCTACGTCAACGACTTGCAAGGCAGAAGATGCACAAGACCCTAGATGTCTTCTCCAATATACTAATGTCACCACCCGATGATGTTAAAGATTGCCTTGTTCTGATTGATCTTCTTATCACTCTGTCACCGAGCACAGCAAAGTGTGAGCGTGGATTCTCGACCATGAATCAGTTGAAGAATTCAATGCGCACATTGATGAATCAAGATACCTTGACGGCCTTAATGAGAGTCCGATCTTCAAATCTCAATGTGACCAACTTTTGTCCTACTCCCGCAATTCAACGCTGGATGAGTAGAGCAAAAACCAAGAGACACGTACACCTTTAACCATCATTAGCATGCAAAGTGACTATGACTATATGAAATTGTTATTAGTGTAACAGGTCACATAATGACTTCATTGTGCCATAATACATATGCTCTTGTTCAAAAGATTGTATACTTGTTGAGTTTTTTACTTTGTTTAATTTATAACTGTAAGCCGATTCAAAGTAGGCCTTTTCGTAAAACGCCAAGGGTCTTCAAGGTTATAGAGAATTATTGAACAAAAGCATAAGGGTGTCAAGGCGTATGAAAGCAGTCAATCAAAAAAGCTCCGAGACATTGTATTGGGAAAGATGATAATCGTGATAGAGTATCTAACAATGAAGGACACACACTACTTCAATGTGATTATAACAGTGTTTATCCATGTTAATTATTACAAACCGTACAACTTCATAAAAAGCGGAATGACGAGGTTAAAAGTTGTGGGAGTATTACAATAGTTGTAATGGTGTAAGCATGAAAGTGATCAGCACTAAGAGGATGGTTTTATTACATTAAAATCAATTCTTGGGTTCATGAATTATTAATGACTTTGAAAACTTGGGCAAGCGGGGAAGTGCCCCGGGCAAGCAAAACTTAGGGGTTACTTGCCCAACGGGCAAGGTGGAATTCAAATATTTTTCGAGCCCTGTTTAGTGGGCAAAAACCATAGCTTTGCACGCTCTACACGTGCGTTTTTCACTTTTGTCCATTTCCTTTCTGTCGTGTGCAAAACAACAACGTGAAATAGCCATATTTGAGGTGATATCAAGAACGTCAGCACTTAAGGACGTTCGCGTTTAAAATGTTCCCACGTACAGATTGTTTTTAAACTTGCCACGCAGAAAGGTAATGATCTACTTTTGCCAAAAAAGCAAAAAAAATGGGGGGTCACCGTGCTCGTTTTCGAGATCATGAGGTGCACTTTTAGAAGATTGCGTTATTTTAAGACGAATCTTAGCTTACAAATGTGAGTAATAAAAAAGCTACATTAGTGAAATTTAGATCAGGTAAACGTACTCAATTCAACATAAATAATATAACTAAATTAACCCTTGCAGCTGATGTATTTTTCTGAGGTGAAATAGACCTTGAAAAACGATACATATTAGTCTCAGAAAGAAAACGTCGGTCGAACGAGTGTACAAAAGGCGAAATATTTGTAACTTCTCACGCAAAGATTTTTTTTGTTTTTTGTTAAAATGGACAAAATCAGAAAAGGAAGTGATCTACGGAAAGAAAAATAGGGGTCACCATGCATTCAAGAGAGTAAAATCGCTGCGAAGGTATATTCGCACTGACACGTCATTGAGTGACATTTCCGAGAAGACCTGGGTCCACAGCTATCCCATGATGCCACACGCTTTCACGTTCCATCCTTGTGGAAAATGTTTGCGCCTTCAGCATCGCGTTTACCTTTGTGGTCTGCGATGAATGACGTGTGCGTGACAAGCGCGAAAAAATGCGCAGTAGCAATGGGCGCGAACGTCCTTAACTTGAACATAAAGTTTCATTTTCTCCCCTAAATTAAGTGCCGTTTAGGCGAGTGTTGTTTTTGAGGAACTACCAAACCGTTGTCAAATTAAAAACAAATTAAATAGTCACGAAGCGAATTTGTATTTTGAGATGATGTTCTCGTTGCCGTTGCCGTTGCCGTTGCCGTTGCCGTTGCCGTCGCCGTCGTCGACTCGTCGTTGCTTAAGCTCCTTATTAATAGAACGCCTATCACGAAAGTTTCGAGGTTAAAAAGCCCGATCAAAACAGAGCGATGACAGTGCTATTGTTTTACATCATATAACCCAACAAACATCAGCATCACGCTGGAATTTTTTTTTCGCGTTTTTTTTTTCACCGTTCTATCTAAAAAGTAAATATACTCGGGAAAGGGTTGAGTCAAGGAATAAGTGTAGACAGACTCCATTTGATGGGCTCTTATGGTCTAAGAGAAATCTTAAAACAACCACGGTTTCAGTTGTTGTGTTCTAAAGGGCAGATTATAGGTGTTTCATTTGAAATATGTAGGCAGTGTGGCCCAGTGGTTAGGGAGATCCGGAGATCCCGGGTTCAAGACCCGCTCTGACCACTCGTTTAATTTGTTCCTGGTAGTCCCTGGCTCAACTTCCCAGCTGCACTTGTAAATAGCCAACTGGTTTGCCTTCGGCCAGTTGGGATTCTTAACAGTTGTAGTTGTTGTGTTCTGTTGTTTCGTTGATTGTGTTTCGTTGGCCCTGAAAAGCCCCTATGGGGAGCGGTCAATTAAGTATGTATTGTTTGTATTGTATTGTATTGTATTCTCGTCTTTGGTGAAAAAGAATTGTTACCACTGATCGTTTGTGATCCAAATAATAACTGGAACAAAAATTCAAATATATATCAATTTGAGCGGGTTTTCTACAAATAGTGATCTTTTGAATTCATCTTCCTTGGTTTTAACACACGCATCGAAGAAGTGTATAGCTCTCCCTTGTTTTCCGTTTCCACGGTAGTCTCCGGCGTTTAAATGAAATGCTGTGTGTTTTCCTCTATGTCAGATTCGTGAAACATGGTAAAGGTATCATCCACATATACATAAACCAGATTTGTGGTGGTCCAGCGGAATGATACAGTGGCTCCCTTTCAAAATAATTCACGTAGGTTGGTCTTAATCTCGTACCCAGGTCTCACTCTGTCGCTGGAAATGTGAGTGACCGTGGGAAATCTGGGTACGAGATTAGGTTGGTATTTGTGGGGGATATTTTATGCCCCGTCTCACGACCCTTCTGGTTAATCAGGAACGCGGGACGTTAAAGAACTCACATACTGTACGTGACGAGTGACGAGTGGGTGGCAGACCCCTGGTGTTGTGGTCTCTACTTCTTTCACACTCATGCATGGGTTGGGTGGGTGGGTGAGATCAAATATGGACTGATAACGGCTGCCAGAGGCGCCTTTACAGGCTGAAGTCCGATCTCACCACAGAGAGACTGTGCGGTACATAAATCTAACTCCATCTTTCCATCTACCCATTCCATCACAGCAGAACGAATGGCACTGAATTCCTATGTTACGAAAATGTAGACAACCGCTTAAATCAGGAATTCAAGGGGAGCCTCTATTTCCCATACTTGGTCAACCCTTTTCCAAGTAATTTTTTTTACAGACCGCCTCTGTTGAGAGATTCAGCACGCTCACTATTTTAAAATCCAACCCAAACAGAGCTATCTCAGCGCCAAGGGAACTTTAATACTTTTCGCGAGAAAACCTCTAGTTGATTGGTGACGTAAT
>NC_090889.1:19877202-19882202 GCF_036669925.1 Montipora capricornis
ATTGGTGAGACATTCCCGTTTAAAAACAGCTTCTCTACAATTCCAACCTTTCTCACTTCCCCCTCCGTCTCCCCCTTTCAATGTTGACTGTTGTCAGAAATTTCTTGTATTGCTAGCAAGATTAGTAAGGGGGAGGCGGGGAGGGTGGGAGGGGGGAGGGGGGCTGCAGTGTGGGAGATAATAGGTAAATTAATAACGCCCCAAGAAGGTGAAGTGTGTCCACTAATTATGCAACTTGTTGCAGCCAAAATCAACAAAAGATAAGAACTTGCGAATAATTGTAGGCATGAAAACAAATTCTTATTGAAAAAAAACCTAGCATTGTAAAAGCATGCATGACTCCAAGGGAACTCCATATAAACCAACGCCATCTAAATCCTGACGAGTGGGAAACACTCCCACGAAACAGTTCTGTCGATCGAATAAAAGGAACGAGAACTAGTCCAGTCCACTTTCTCTTAGACGAAGATCCATTACTGTTGAGCACTCTCGAGGACAAATCGTACCATATCCAATATATGTATAGTGTATATTTACTCAATTTATTGTTATTAGCGTTATTTCAAGCAATTCTTAACTTTTTCTCTGAAAGGCTTGTTAAGTATCTTCTGCAGATTTTCTTGTTTAATATGAGAATACGAATATCCTCTTCGTTCAATTGGCAATTTTTTTGAAGGCGAGGTCCAGCAATTAGTAAAATCTCAGTTGCCTTGCAAAAGTCATTGCAGTTATAAAGAATAATTACGGACTTTTTTCCGACGCGAAGACGTACGTCAATGAGTGTTCAAGGAATTTAACGCTAGGGTGTCGATCCAAACTTGGTCGTGTAAAGTTACAAAAAGTAGAGGACCTAAAACTGAAACCAGTGTGAAACCCGCCGCAACAGATTTGAAAGGCGATATTTGTCCTTTTAAAACGAAAACCGTTTATTGGTAATCCTTGAACCAATGATACGAATTTCTGTCATATTTGAAGTCTTCAAGCTTTCATATAGCGACCTAAAAACAGGAAATCATTTATCACCAGTGTCAAAAGCTTTCCTACAGTCAGCCGTAACTGTATGATCAATATGGTTGCTATCCGCTTTTATACTAGCACAAAAATCTGGAACGGCACTCCAAAATCTTGGTACTGTAAGTGTGCTTTTCGGGCACGGCACGATAATGGCCAGATATAGGCCAATGTGTCATCCAAATACCCCACGAAATGCAACTATCTTTGCTCTTCTACAAATGGCGACAAGAAAATGTTCTTAAACACCAATAGATTAATAAGCATGTGCAAGCCCCGTGATGCAAAGACGCAGGCGACCTCTGCTTACACCATCACAGACAGTTGCTTTATTAGTCAGGATCCTTGACTTTATCGGAAGTAATCGGAGTTGAGGTAAACTAACGTTCGCCTTTCACTCTGTTGATAACGGGCGGAGACCTTCCCGCTTCGACTGCTATTGTTGCAAAAGAAAGGCTGCAAAACGTTAGCTGCGCAAGAGACTGAGTGCCATAGCAATAATTTGTTGTTAGTGGCAGCGGCTTTAAGGCTGTTGCATTAAGGGAGCGATCGGTCCTCCAGGGCGTATTTGTTATCTGTTTTGATTTCACCAAAGACGATCACCCTGTAGCTGTGAGTCTATTCTATATCTTACTCACATTTTCCAAAAACTAGTCGTGTCCTTCCCCAATTCCCAGTGTAATATCGTCGCCAATAAGTAAAAAAGGTGCCCAGTATTCCACTTTATTTAATTCATCAGATTCCCTCATGGATTTCATAGCTTTGCTGAGAGCTTCACTGGCGCTTTTGCCTTTAGCCAACTGCTGGTAGAAACGCTTCATAAATTCCAGAGTCGCTTCGTCATCTATAGCCCAAAGTGACACCAGAACAGAGCGAGCACCAGCGCCCAAGAAGGCCCGTGCAATACCAACGACACCCTCAGCCTTGATCTCACCACGGCCACTGTGACAGCAACTGAGGACGACAATCCTTGCTCGAAGCTTAGCGTTCAACACATCTGTAATCGTCAGAAGATAATCGTCCTCTTCCGGTAGCTGTGTCTTTCGTAAGGGGTTTGGGGACAACGCAATTTCTCCTGTTTCCATGCGGCCATGAGCTGCAATGTGTACCAGCGCAACCGAGGAAAGTCGCCTCAATACCTCGTTTTTTGTCGCTTCTCTTCCCGTCAGGGGTTTAGTGTCGAGTATTCGTCCAATCATCTCCACCTCTTCCTTGGCACATGGCAACTGCTCAAGTATTTTCTCCCCAGGAATGACAATTTCTTGCACCCACGGATCTCCCACTAACAAGGCTCCATTCTTGCAGTGATAATCTGCTGGACAATTGGCAATCATCTTCAAACTTGTTAAAGATGGAATGACTCGGATTCTCAGCGACTCACTCAGGTATTTTGAATTTTTGTCCATCAACGCGGCGTAAGGCGCCAACCATAAGAGACCTTCTGGAACAACAGCAAGTTCATCTCCATCAATCGAATCCTCGAATGGAGCAACGATGATGTCATACAGTGATCTCAAAGCATTTGACTTGAGGTGTTCTGGACGAGAGTGCGTCTGGGAAGACGTCTCATTTTCTATCTCGTCATCCTTCTCTCCATCCAGTGACCGATCCTCGCACTTTGTCCCTTTTCTAGATGTTACGCCAATTCGATCGAAAGCATTCTTTAGTAAAGAACGAAAGAAAGTTGTGGAGTCGAAGTCGCCAGTTCTCTCAAAGCTCAAATCAACAACCTTCCCCTCTCGTATAAGCCAAGAAACAACGTTACTGTCGGTCATTGCGACAAAGACTGTATTTGACGGGAGGTAACTTAAATCTTCGACGACACTGTCTTCTGGTGTAAATGACTCGTCGTCTGATGGTGCAAGCCTATAGTTGTATTCCATAAGATCTTTCAATGCTTGTGTTCGACCTTGCTCAGCAGCCGACAAAGCCTCTGTCACCTTTTCTAGCTTCAGTAAAACACACCACAGCCTTGTGTAACAATTTTGGTACAGATGACGCAGATTTATTTTCCACTCATCCTTAAGGTGAAGGCGAGCTCTAACATCGTTAACAAGCCTCACACTTGACTTGTAGAAAGCCACCGAGTCCATATAACATTCTTGTGTTTCATAAATGCAACCAAGATTGTTGTTAGCGGCTCCTTCACCGACGATGTCTTTTACCTCCTTTGCAACTTCCAGTTGTTGTTTATAAAAATACACTGCGTTTTGGAAATCTTGAAGCCCTCTAAATGCATTGCCAAGATTACCACAGGCAGTTGCCACTTGAGCTCTCTCACCCAGTTTTTCGGCGATTTCAAGGTGCATTTTATGGCAGTCAAGGGCTCTTGTAAAATCTTTAAGATCATCGTAATCGTTTCCGAGATTTCCATACGCCATTCCAACTGCTGGTGTATCACCCACTTCTTTGGCAACCTTCAAACTGAGTTCATGATAATGGATAGCTTCCTTGTGATTACTAAGCTTATGGTAATCATTGCCAAGGTTAAGATAACCCAGTCCTTCTTGAGCCTTGCTGCCTACTTCTTTGGCGAAATCAACTTGTAATTTATGATACCGTATGGCTGTCTTGAAATCACCGAGACTCTGGTAAGCATTTCCAAGATTGCCGTATGCACACCCTTCATTAGAACGGTCTCCAATTTCTTTGAAGATTTTCAACGAGCTTTCATGATATTGAATTGCATCTTTAATATCACCAAGGTTTTGAAAACTGTTTCCGAGACTTGCATAAGCGGCTCCCTCTCCATTCCTGTTGCCTATGTCTTTACAAACGGCCAGCGAAAGCCTTTGGTATCGCATTGCTTTTTCCATGTCACCAAGACTCTGATAATCACGGCCCAGAGAATTGTACGCGTATCCTTCAGCAACTTTGTCACACACTTCCTTGCTTATTGCGAGGCAAACTTCGTGATAAGAGATGGCTTTCTTGAAATCTCCAACACTCCAATACACTGTTCCTATCTTACCGCTGACCCGTCCTTGTTCATTCTTGCTTCCGGTCTCCTTTGCCAGTTCAAGGTGCAATTGATTATAGTAAAGAGCCTTTTTATAGTCTCCCAAATTTTGATAACTGCTGCCAAGATTGCCACACGCACGTCCTTCTTCTGCTTTGTTTTCAACCTGCTTACAAATGTCTAAAGACATCGAATGATAGTACACTGCTTTTTCAAAATCGCCACGACTTAGATAATCCGCACCAAGAGAATTGTACGCTTTTGCTTCGCTATTCCTGTCTCCCATCTCTTTTGTAAATCTAAGAAAAAGTTCATGGTTGTGAATGGCCTTGTCAACGTCACCGAGGCGGAGATAATCGATTCCAAGATTGCCATACACGGTGCCTTCTGCAATCCTATTTCCCACTTCTTTCGCGATAGTCAATTGGCTTTTGTGATAATCAATGGCCTTTTCAAAATCGCCTAAAAGGTCATAACTGTTTCCAAGGTTACCATACGCTGATCCCTCTCCATCCCTGTCGCCCAGTTCTTTAGAAATTTCAAGACTCAGTTTGTGATAAAAGATTGCCCGTTTGGGATCACCAAGTTGGTGATAAGCATTCCCAAGATTTCCGTAGGCACCTCTCTCTTGCTTGCGATCTCCTACTTCCTTGGCTATATTTAGATGAAGTTGGTGATAGGAGAGGCACATTTTAAAATTTCCCAGGTCGAATTCTGCATTGCCAAGATGGCTATAAGCACGACCCTCTCCTCTACGGTCTTTCAGTTCTTTTGCTATTTTGAGTGCGAGTTTGTAAAAATGAATAGCCTTTTTCACGCTTCCGGTTCTTCGGCTCCTATGCCCTACTTCAGCATACAATATTTGCTGGAGGGGTTTGTTTCCCGTGTTTACCGCAACTTCTAAGAGCGGTTCATACAGTTCTTCTAAGCCCTTGCTCCTAATGCCACACAAGTTCGCTAAATCTATTGGCGTTTCAGTCTCGTTTTCACCTGGCCCTCTGCTTCTAAAACTTCCCTGTTGGACAGAAAA
>NC_090889.1:19884702-19914702 GCF_036669925.1 Montipora capricornis
TTGAAAATCTCTCCTTTGTAGATTACTGAAAAATCGCAGAATTCCATTCAGTTTCTTGCAACCGTATGCATAGACAGCTTCATGAATTATGCGGTATCTAGTCACTATGAATGGCGAGGAACGGAGCAGTCCTGGAGCAAGACCACAAATTTTATGGATGTTACTTTGAACAGCTACATGAGATTTTATGAAACCTCCATGGAAATGCATGAAGTATTCATCAAGTTCTATGGAGCTCAAGAAAGTTCTTAAATATTCTGGACCTTGTAAATCCGGCGTTCTGCCAACTATACCTGGGATGCTTCCTAGAAATTCGATTAATCGAGAAGTAAAGCCCATACCTCTTTCTATTGCCTTTATGTAGTTAGGTTTCAAATGCAGTGCAGCTTTCGCATCGCTTATTGTATCATGATAATTTTCTGGAAAACGGAGAGAAGTCGTGAATTAGCTATTTTGATGGATAAAAACAAGAATTGTCCGGTCCACGAGAAGAAAAGTAATCACACGCAATGAATAAATCAGAACTTTAATTATGAACAAGTTTTTAAGTTTAAAAGCTTTCATCAAGTGAATAGAATTTGAAGTCCTGTCGCGTGATTAATGTTGAAAATCACGTGACAAAACTTTAAATCGTGGTGAGCTCGTACCAGAAACCCATAAGGGTTGAAACGTGTAACGGCCCCTTGTGTGCTGGGAAACAAGCTTCCGAACATTTAATTTGCTAAGTACCATATTTGGAACAACAAGAGCGAGAGGTTTCCAAATATGGTACTTAGCACTGAAACATTCAACCAATCAGTTCGCTCTGAATATTCGGAAGCTGTGAACGCGCGTTACACGTTTCAACCCTTATGGGTTTCTGCTCGTACCCAACAACCTTATTCCAAAAAACGATTTCGATGGCCCCTCTGATTTTTCTTTTAAACACGTCGTCTCTTCTTGGAAGGAGAGTACATCAGAGAATTCGTACGCATGGAGGCGGGACATTACAGCTGGAACCGCCTTTATTTTTCGATATTTTAGCGGTTTGGGTTGTTCTGAGACAGAAGCCTCTCTCTCTCTTTCATACTGGGCCTCGGAGACAACCCTTTCCCGGGTAGAGTTATTATTAGGGAGCTTGAGCACGCGCGTTTTCTAGACGCGGACGGCAACCGGAAGTGACCTGTTTTCTCTTTTAACTTCTCTTTCTACAGCTACATTTACATTATCAAGTATCCTTACTCCACTAGAGATGATTAGTATAAAAATCTGGGAGACAACGCGGTCCTGGCCCGCGACATGTTCTCTTCCGGTGGCCGCCCGACACACAAACCCGCGCGTGCTTAAGCTCCCTAATAGGGAGCAACGACAACGGCGACGGCGACGGCAACGAGAACGTCACAAATTTGCATATTTAGTGAGCAAAAACAATAGCTTTGCACGCCCTGCACGTGCAGTTTTCACTTTTGTCCATTTCCTTTCTGCCGTGTCCAAAAAACAACGTGAAATAGCCATATTCGAGGTTTTAAGCCCCATTTACACGAGCAATTTTTCCTTGGCAAGGAAAATTGCTCGTGTAGATGGGGAATAGTGGACAAGTTTTCGTTGTCAAGGAAAATCTGGCGTGCTAGCTTTTGCTTGACAAGGAAAAATTGTCAAGTCAGAAATTTCCTCGTGTAGACGGACGACAAGGAAAATGTGACAAGGATATTATGCACTTGTCAAGGAAAACTTGTCATATTTTTAATTTACACTACCGAGGAAAAACTTGTCAAGGTGAACTTGCTAATGTGTACAATCGGCAAGTTTTCCTTGACAAATCTACTTGTCAAGAAAAACTTGCTAGTGTAAATGAGGCTTTATGAAGAACATCAGCACTTGAGGATAAAGTTTCATTTTCTCCACGTAAATTAAGCGCCGTTCCGACGAATGTCATTTTTGAGGAACTGCCACACCCTTGGCATATTAAAAAAGGCTGAATAGTCACGAAGCGATTAAAATAACGCGAATTTATAGAGCTGTTTCGAGAAAGGTTGTCCAAAAGAAGCATAAAAGCGTACGCGACAATGCCGAAAGGCGACTATATATCAATTTGACCGGGTTTTCTACAAATAGTGATCTTTTGAATTCATCCTCCGTGGTTTTAACACACGCATCGAAGAAGTGTGTAGCTCTCCCTCGTTTTCCGTTTCCACGGTAGTCTCTGGCGTTTAAACGAAATGCTCTGTGTATTCCTCTATGTCAGATTCGAGACATGGTAAAGGTATCATCCACATACATAAACCAGATCTGTGGTGGTACAGCTTAATAATACAGTGGCTCCCTTTCAAAATAATTCACGTAGGTTTGTCTTAATCTCTCGAAATTTGAGTGACCGTGGGAAATCTGGGTACGAGATTAGGTTGGTATTTGTGGGGGATATTTTATGCCCCGTCTCACGACCCTTCTGGTTAATCAGGAACGTGGGACGTTAAAGAACCCACATATTGTACGTGACGAGTGACGAGTGGGTGGTAGACCCCTGGTGTTGTGGTCTCTACTTCTTTCACACTCATGCATGGGTTGGGTGGGTGGGTGAGATCAAATATGGACTGATAACGGCTGCCAGAGGACCCTTTACGGGCTAAAGTCCGATCTCACCTCAGAGAAAGAATTGTAAACCGCCGTGAGACTGCGTGATGTGTGCGTTACATAAATCTAACTCCATCTTTCCATCTACCCATTCCATCACAGCAGAAACAATGGCACTGAAGTCCCATGTTACGAAAATGTAGGCACCTGCTTAAACCAGGAATTCAAGGGGTGCCTCTATTTCCCATACTTGGTCAACCCTTTCCCAAGTAATTTTTTTTACAGAACGCCTATGTTGAGAGATTCAGCACGCTCACTATTTTAAAATCCAACCCAAACAGAGCTATCTCACCGCCGAGGGAACTTTAATACTTTTCGCGAGAAAACCTCCAGGTGATCTGGTGACGTAATTTGGAGGACTGAGAAGAAAAATTTTAACGCCGTATCCGACAACTGCGCGCGGCCTTAGGTGTTGTTACCAAACCCCCTACAGTATTTCCATCGCCAAAACTCAACAGATCATTCCGTGTCTATACCACATTTCCTGTTACTTAATGAACATTCAAGTAGACCCGACGAGATCTAACCTCGCCTCTGCCATGTTGAATTCGAAAATAAGGCCGCGCGTGGTTGTGGGATGCAACGTTAAAATTTTTCTCCCCAGTCCTCCGAGTTACGTCACCAGATCACCTGGCTGTTTCTAAAAATAAATTTACTCGGGTTAAGGGTTCCCGTTGATGAGCTTCTGCTTAAACAAATACGTAATTCCTCGTTGGCTCAGAAGCCCCATAAAGAGTACTTCACATCTCATCACCTACCCAAATAAAAATGAGCTGTAGCCCTGTTGCTGTGCAGTTTGGCATTCAAATCGTCATCCTTGCAGTTCACCTGAAGTCCTTGGGAGTAGAAGTCAACCGCGTTGGTAAATTCTCTCCTCTTGTATTCATCATTTCCTTCGTCCTTGTACACTTCGGCTATGGCTATTTTAAGACAGATATGGAAAGTGCTAAGTTAATTAAGAATGAATTATGCTAATTAATTATTTTAATTAATTGTTTTAATTATTTCTTTTGCTTTGGATCTTTTTTTACTAGTGACATGCGCATAAGCACAAGCAATATACGCAGACTCAGAATCGTCTTATTACAAATGAATGGGCCATTTCCGAGTTGCTGTTTGTTTCGGTTTCGAAGTGAGTCGTGATGCTCAACTGCTGGCCATTTTCGAAATATCAAATATTCAGCTTGATAGTGAGGCAGTCAGGACAAAAACAATAGAAACAAGTTGGAATGAATGTGAAAAATATTTACATATCATCCACTTTCATGGTCTTTGTCCTCACTGCCTCAAAGTATTAAGCAGAAGTTTAAAATATCGAAAAAGGCCTGTTGTGAGGGAAATCAGTTTGGTTTGCATAAGAATACGCAACTCATCATTTTCATTTGAATTGTTGTGCACCAGGACTCGCTTTGAAACTGAGGCATGCAGCAACAGTTGTCATGACCATTTCTGGTCAAAATTCAAACACGTTTAAAACACTTTGGTCGCAATTTAAATAGTTTATACATCATTTCTTAGACGATTTCAAGTGAACCTAGAAGGGATTCGCCAAAATGTGTTTTTTACAAATTTCTGTGAATTACATAGGAAGTAAAATTTCAGAAGAAATTAAAGGCGGTAACTTCGCTCACTATTTGTTCTTTGCCTTTCGAGTTTCCATTAAAAAAATCCATTTTTTGATTTAAGAGCATCCAATTGAATGTATTCATAACTGAAGGCTAAACATCAACATAACTCTTAGACTTAAATATTGTAGATCAGCGCTTAGCTTTGCTTTTCCGTGTTATTGCATTCTGCCAGTACAGGTCACTACATTCTTCAAGGATGAAAGTCCTTCATGTCATTGCCAGGAGATGTCCAAGGTTATATTTAGCCACCGAAAAATGACTGGCCATCGTGGTTTCCCAGACTGATATTGTGAGTTTAATTCTATTCTTATGCAAGTATTTTCCACTGTTCGGTTAAAAGACGTGGCAGCTGATCATTGACTGATTCAGAGAAAGGGCCTTTCCGTAGTACGACATGTCGTAAAGTCAAATCCACACTTCGCGTTCATTACCATTTAAACACCATGTGATGCATTACCTCGTAGAGTTTCTTCGTCAAATTCTAATTTTTGCTGTGAATCGGCTGGGCTCCCTGCCATGAGTGCTGGTAAACAAGAAAAGGTTTCTTCAATATGGAAAACATTGAATTTTGGTCGTGGAATTTTATGCAATTTACCGTCAGAGCCGACAAAACAGGGGCACCCAACGAATCTGTTCCTCACATTATCTGTTCCTCAGAGGAATCTTGCTGGCTGGCAAAAATACAAGTGTTTCGATGAGCTGGCTGGGAAATTTTGTTATTGATGGAGGTTTTGCCTGGGAATTACTGACTTTTTCTAGCATTTCAACCCGAGCTGGCTGTAGAAACTCTGAAGACTGAGGACGACTAAAAAAAAAAAAAAAAAAAGAGCCCGTTCCCTCTCCCAGAGAGTAGTCACAAACATACGACGGCTGGTCAGAGTGATTGCGCTTGCGGAAAAAAAACCTGTTTTGTCCCGATTCGGTCGTTTTGGATCGAGGGATTTGAAAGCGCGCGGAATTCCTGGCTGGGAAATAAATTTGATCAGCTGGCTGGGAAACCAACCAATTTTATCTAGCTGGCTGGGAAATTTCTTGTGTGTCTTGCTGGGAAAAAGGAACAGATAATGTTTTCCCAGCAACACTGAAAAACACCTGAAAATGCCTTAATAACATTTATTTTCATTAACTGGGGTATGATAATACATTTTACAACAAATTGGTCGTTGGGTGCCCCTGACAAAAGGTCCCCAAGACTTTTTATGAACAAGGGTGGCGGAAAGAGGCATTTAAGTTTGTAGGATTTAGCATCGCGTTTCAGTACATGTAAACTAAGTTGTCTAAAGAGAGATACGAGTTAAAATAGCGGGATTTTTTTCGTGCTTTTATGACAAGCAAAGTCTTGACTTTTTATGAATCTCTCAAATGTCCGAACAGTCGGCAACATGACTTGAAACTGAAACCATTAATATTTGCCGAGGTCACACTACAAAGGCCGCACTTTCTTCTCATTAATTTTAAGAGAAAGCCTGTGGGCCGGATATCAAACCGAAGTAAAACTAAGACCTCGGTTTGCAACGTTACAATCAGACATTTCTGACAGTGCATTTGATATGTCAGGGAAATAAGAAGTGCTTTTCTCCGTTCCTTTAATTTTGCCTCCTCGAATCTGTTTACGACACTCAACAGCCTTCATTTACTAGGAAACTGGCGAAGGAACGAGGTTTTCTCGAGATCTATTTAAACAATTGTCCTTGTGCCTTGATACGGCTGGACAGTTCGTCCATGCTTTCAGCTTATTCACCTTATTCCAAAATAGCCGCCATTTTAGTATTCATTTGTTTCCCTTTTAGCTTCGCTACCAAACGTAAAATTCAAAAAGAATATTAAACGTGGAACGAGGTCAAAAGAGCCAATCGGCCATTTTCAAAACATCTAATTATACTCAGCTTGATAGTGAGGCAGTGAGGACAAAAACAATAGAAACGCGTTGGAATTAATGTGAAAATTATTTGCATATCATCCACTTTCCTTTTGTCGTTGTCCTCTAAACTTCTCTTTCAACCTGAATTTTAATATATAATATATCGAAAAATGCTCATTTGCAATCAAACAAAAGAATACTAAAACGGCGGCCATTTTTGGAATAAGGTGTATTTGAAGAATAATTCCAAAATAAACCTACCTTGATCAAGTCAACTCCACGTAGAACAATCAAAACTGCTCCGATCAAATGATTGCTCTGTCAAATTTGAGGCACGATAATCTTAGGATATTCGCTAATTCCAAGAAATCATGGCATCCACGTGATCAAATCAAGAAGGTCACCTCGGCCTATTTGGGTCGCAAAATTGTTTCATTTTCGGACCATATCTACTCCATTTCGGCTCAAGATTTGCATCACATGTTATTCGTTATGCAATCCGAAAGGGAAACGTGATTTTCATTTTCAAAATAATAAGAATAATTAATAATTAATAATAATAATAATAATAATAATAACAATTTTTATTTTTTTATTTTTACTTTGAAGCAAGTATTCTAAGTCGTCCAGATTCTAAAATGTGCATTGATAATCTACACATTTAACTGAAAAGAGCTGAGAGTAAAAATTTATAAGGTGGGTTGCGGCGGGAGGGGGGAGGGGGGGTATTTATTACTCAACACCATCTGCTCAACGTCATGTGCTCAACAGGGTTCAAATACAGCCTTTTTGCTTCGTTCGGGACATTAAAAACAATTGCCCAGCACGTACGTCCGGACTCTCCCTTGTCTGCAAATGACCGGTTCTCAAGGTATACCGTATTTCCTCGAATAATAGCGGGGGGCGATTATTTCTTTTTTCGCACCAAAAGGGGGCGATTATTCGAGGGAAGGCGGTTATTCGAGGGAGGCGATTATTTCAAATATTTCTCACAGAAGGTCGTGCCTTAAATACTTTGTTTTATTATACCATTGAATCAAAAAAAATAATCACATCAAATATAAACCGAACATGGGCTTTCTAGTGTTTCAAATTTGTTTAGTTGATTACGGTATTCAATGTTCAATGTCAATATCTTCGGTTCTGATGTTCTAGTTGGGCATGTACCAATTGAACTATCCCATCTCGTTTGCACTTTCCTGAATGCAGAAGATCGCAATGAAGGCGATGCCGAGGTTATCGGAAAGCGGACTTTAGAAAACGGACTTGTTGTTCCAGCGATTTATTCATTACGAACAAGGAACAAGAACATATCCGATGTGTTAAATAGAGAGCTCCAAGCAATAAAGGAAAAAGTGAAGTATATGAACGTTGTCATAGAAAAAACTGTAAAAAAACCGGTGCTTTTGCAATCATTATTCAGTGGTCACGGAACAATTAAATAAAAGCTCGTTTCTTACCAAAGATGCCAATTTTTAACTTAAGAGGAAGGGGACAAGAGAAAGAGAAAATGGCGAGGGGAGGGGGAGGGCGATTATTTTAAATATTTCGGTCAAAGGAGGGCGATTATTGGAGGGACGGCTATTATTCGAGGAAATACGGTATATGCTTTCCTCCTTATCCACACAAGCGTATTTTTTTTTCATTTCGGAAACTTGAGCCTTTAAGCGTTTCCCTTATGATGTCTAGGTCGTAATTTCGGGCTACGGTTTTGAATGAGATTTGAGAGGGCTCTTAACCCAAGGTGCCATTTCAGTACACAGCCTTTGGCAACCTCGTTGCTTTTCACTGCCGAGGGCCCTGGGACGGGCGTCCCACTTTCGGCGGTGAAAAGCCCTGGAAACGAGATTGAGCGTTTGGAGGATTTGGCATCTAAATGCTTAAAACCCACACAAGGTCAAACTCAGCACGAAGGCGTTGGACGGATACGAGGTTATTTTGAACCGGGTTAAACAGAAGTTGCCGCAATTTCACGATGTTGAATGCGACTGACAGGGTTCGTACTGCATTTTGTATATAAAATTTCAGGAGTATTACGATATTTGATTTCGCTTTGTGCAATTTTTTTAAGTGTCTATTATTATTATTTAAGTACTCTGAGAGGTTTCAAGGACCAGAAGCCGAGTTTAGGGAGTGTTTGCAAGAAGGTTTCTACGTTAATACATAGTTTCAGTGTTTTCTTAATGCTGAAAAAGCTATCCTTATATTCTTTCCCACACCTGTCGAGAAAAGTGCGTGCACGGGCATTTACCTTTGCATTTAATCTTCCCCCAAGTCAAATTTGGGCTCAATTTTAGTAATTTCTCTTTTAACCTAGCGTGATGAAATCTCAACAATTTTCACCCAAGCAAAAATTCAAGTAGTTGCACACATCTTTTTTTTCAAAAGCTTTTCAAGCGCCCTTGAAGTCCAAATTAAAATTCCAGGGCTTTTCAAGGACTTCAAGGAGCAGCACGAACCTTTTATAGATGTTGGTGATCGCAAGTTCCTGAGGAATCTTTGGAAGCTCTGGTTCTTTCTGGGGAAATAGGTGATCAATCGCCAAACCGAGTCCAAGATTCACTTAACACTGGAATAACCCAGAGTTCCTTAGAAAGCTTAACACTGGCAAGAAAAGTTGGATCGTGGATCGCCCAATTATTGCTGTTTGAATATTTGCAAATGGGAACATCCACCCAATACACTTTGAATTTAGACATTCAAGTAGTTTGGGATTTCAGAATTTTGATATTCAATACACAAACGCATTTGGAGAGCACGGGGGGGCTATTGTTTTCGCTCAGAAGAGCACGTGAGTGATCGGATATGACATCATTCAGTTTTCAAATGCATGGCTTCCTTAAATATGTTTTTATTATAAAGTAGTAACTACTTACTGTATTACAGTAACTCAACGTTCTTCCCGAAAATAAAGATCAAGGTTTTAGAAAGAGTGGCAAGTTCATAATTTGGCTTTTAATTGTTCAGAGTGTTTAGAAGCACTTGCGGTGAACAATGGCTGGACCAGATTCATCGTATTCTTGCTTTGAAATCCACATTTGTTGGAAGGTGGACAGTGAGGCTAAGATTGATCCTCCAATCCAAACTGAGTATTTACGCTCGGGTGGAGCGATGATCTTGATTTTCATGGTTGGAGGGGCCAGAGCTGTTATTTCTTTCTGCATTCGGTCAGCGATTCCTGGGAACATGGTGGAACCTCCAGACAGAACAGTGTTGGCGTACAAGTCCTTACGGATGTCAACATCACACTTCATGATGGAATTGTAGCACGTTTCGTGGATACCGGCGGATTCCATTCCAAGGAATGAGGGCTGAAACATGGCTTCGGGAGCTCGGAATCTTTCGTTACCGATTGTAATAACCTGGCCGTCGGGAAGTTCGTAGCTTTTTTCTAAGCTGGAGCTTGAAGCAGCGGTCTGCATTTCTTGTTCGAAGTCGAGGGCAACGTAGCAGAGCTTTTCTTTGATGTCACGGACGATTTCACGCTCTGCAGTTGTTGTGAACGAGTAACCACGCTCTGTGAGGATCTTCATAAGGTAGTCGGTCAAGTCCCTGCCGGCCAAATCAAGACGGAGGATTGCATGAGGAAGAGCGTAACCCTCATAGATTGGAACTGTGTGGCTCACACCGTCTCCACTGTCAAAGACGATACCAGTTGTTCGACCAGAAGCGTAGAGAGACAGCACAGCCTGAATGGCCACGTACATTGCTGGTGAATTGAAAGTCTCAAACATGATCTGATAAAGAAAAAGGCAAAAAAAATATATATTTTTTTAAAGTGTTTCGATTTCACTGAAAGGTGACGCATCTACTACAGCTCGTCAAAAAGCATTCTTTAATGGCGCATTATTGAAGTTAAAAAACATGCTGTTAGTATTGTGCGTTTTTGCATCCAAAATGTTGGATGAACTAATCCGAGTCTTGTGTCCGTTTAAGCTGCAAAGAATTGATTTTCTAATAAAGCGATTGGCACAAGAGTATCGACATCGTTTGGTACTACGGTTGTACGAGAACTTTTGGGATGTTTACGGGAAGCTCTTGCCAGTGTTGCGTTGCGTGACATAGCAAAAATTTGTACGACGTTCAGAGGGCAAGAAAAGGCACAGATAACGCGAAACTGATGAAGCGAATTTGAAAATTGATCTCTCTTAAGTGGCCAGGCCGTTCTTTCCAATTTGTTATTTAAATTTGCCGTGACCAGTTTGTACATTTCGCTCCATTCAAACTTCTTGTTTTTAAAACTTTCTTCACAAGGAAAATATAACATTGTATAACAATGAATTGTCTAATAATAGGAGTCAAATTAGATGCACATAATTTAACCAAAATCCACGAATGTCCGAGGATAACAAGGGTGAGGAAAGTATTCCACGAAGGTGAAGATTACTTTTGAGATATCACTAAGCTAGAGAAGACAGAGCTAGTTTTTTGGAATTGGGTCTCGAAATAATTAATACGTATATACAAGCAGTCATAACTTTCAAACAAAGCGTTTGAAATCGAGAAGTTTATCGTTTTTTTGAGAGCAAGTCTGACCAATGAGAGCACAACATTACCTTATATGGTATTCTCAATTCCCGATTAAGAGGTCGGTGGACATACATAGTACAAATATTATATAATTCACTATTGTGAAAACTTTATTCAAACTAGCGTTAATATCTTTTGCAGCGTTTTACATTTTGTGTACGATTAAAAGAGATTTTCCTGGCTCAATCCGTGTGCGTTTAAGCCTTTTGTGAAATACGTTATTAGTTGGATAAAAATTTATGACAATCCAGAAGATGTCTTTGCACGTGCCTCGAGGGCTTAAGAAAGTAGAAAGGTCGGGAATTTTGAAGTATTAGCCGTGAACCGTAAACTTGTTAAGCCGATGTCCAATTCAAGAACGTGAAACCATTTTCGCAAGAGCTGAAGTATCCTTCTTAGCGAGGAATTCGTTCATGCGAGCAGCCAGCTGAAAGCTCAATTTCAATTCACCAGAAAATTAAATACTTCACGACCGGTTTGGCGAAATAGATTTTAAACCTCCTGCTTAACAGTACGTTGTATCTAATGTGTTCAGTACCTGTGTCATCTTCTCTCTGTTGGCCTTTGGGTTTAGAGGAGCTTCTGTGAGTAGAACTGGGTGTCCTCGGGAGCGACGCGGAGCTCGTTGTAGAAGGTGTGATGCCAGATCTAAAAATGTCACGTAATTAATATAAAATGTTATTACCAACATCGAAGCAAATTGCATACTCTGCTCTGAAACTTTATAAACATACCTTCTCCATGTCATCCCAGTTTGTTACAATGCCGTGCTCAATGGGATATTTGAGGGTCAGAATACCTCGCTTGCTCTGAGCTTCATCGCCAACGTACGAATCTTTCTGTCCCATACCCACCATCACACCTTGATGCCTAGGACGGCCAACGATGGAGGGAAATACAGCTCTGGGAGCATCATCTCCGGCGAAACCGGCCTTGCACATACCCGATCCATTATCCACGACCAAGGCGGCAACGTCTTCATCGGCCATTTTTATGAATTAAGTTGTTTGAGTCCTAGCGCACTTTACGTTTAAAGCTCCTGGGTGCAGTGATAAGATGGGCTGTGCCCACTGTATTTATAGTCTGAAGTACGCGTGCCGTCACCTGATTGGCTGAAATTGATTAGCTTGTTCTGGATGTTTTTTGACGGAACTCGAGCGGAAAGCCAAAAATTTGCATATCTTCACGCAAGCCAAGCTGTGTTAGTTCCGTTGTGGACAATTAAGTTCAGTCTTTTTCGTCCTCACATGAGAACAATTTCGAAACATGTAGGTGACAATATTGAAAATTTGTGCATGCAAATGATTTTTTATGTGTGTGCAAGTGTGGCTTATCGTCTGAAGCAACACCCACGGCATAACCTAATATGGTCATATTTTGGCAGCGGTTATTTTTTACGCTTGAAAACCTGTTGCGAGAAAACAAAGCCGGAATTAATTCCTTTTGTCTTCAGTTTCTGTGAATTTTTTCGTAATGACACAAAATTGGAAAGTTTCAGTCACGGTCGGTGTTCGACTATGAATCCGGTGTCAAATAAATTCCATATGAAGCTCTGGAATGTTCTTGAAGTGGAAAAACTAGAAATAACAGGAAAGACAGTCTGATACTGGCCCATGAGTTTCTCGGTAGCAAATCACCGGTTAATTCGTGTATTTGGTTGCTCAATACTTATAAATGTGCACTGAAAAAATTCCCGTGAAAGCCTAGAAAAGTAAGAAATATTAGTTTTCCGACAGCATCATACACTTTCACAACGGCTTCAAGACAGACATTTAACCCCAGACGGAGAGGAAGAAAAATAGAGGGAGTCTGGGCATCAGAAACACCGAGCAGTGATAAAACCAGCCGAAATCAAGCCAAATAGGATACAAGCAGTCTCTCTTTTGCTCTTAACTCGTTGAAACGAAAGCGTACTTTGAACTTTTTTAAATGGCCGAAGCTGCGGGTCGGAAATATCGCTGTAACCAACGTGCAGCTTCAGCCATTTTGAACGAACGCTGTACCCGTTCGTTTCAACGATTTTCGAGCAAAAGAGCAAACGACACCAGCCACATTTCAATCTGCTATGGCCGTGATAAAGTTAACCAGGCCTACAACAACTGCTGCCAGAGAACTACGCACTATACTTAATCCTATTTTTTCAAATCCGACCCCAGGAGTTAGGCTTTGACAGATCTTGCTCACATTTGCTAATTGACAGTAAACGTACGCTGTCTGCAAACTGGCGAGAAGCTGAAATTTTTTTTCCTGCACAAAAGGCACCATCAACTCGACGCTCTGGAGAAAAAAACTCCTGTAGGACACCCAACGAGCAAATTAAGACCAAAGCCTTTGAGAGGCATCTCTAGGCTCCTTGTAATGTATAAAGACTGTCTAAAGGGATGTTTTTATCACCTAGAAAAATTTAATCTGTTTGGATATCTTAGCTGAAAACTGAAGTATCCGAAATTTTTAGGGAATGATATCTTCATTTCAGAAATTGCTAGCTGACCGTTACCTTCTAAGAACTTCCGACCGAACCATTTGCTCATCCGAAACCGCTAGGTGACCTTTTTAAGTCCCAAAAATTACAAAAACATCCCTTCCAGAAACGTAAGGAACTAGTTTTCCCTGGTTGCGAATCTTTAGGTGATGCTTTATTACAGAAATCTGTAGCTCTTTGACAACGTAGAACCGAAATTCTTAGAGCAGTTTTGCCTCTCCCGAACAGACATTTCAACGACGATTATCATTGGGTATCCCTGACTCCTGCTCAGGTTGTTTTACACTGAAATACTCTTGTTTTTCGGCCATTTTAATTGGATCAAAAACAATAAACATACTGCGGCGATAAACATATTATAACGCATTTTAACTTGCCGTTTCGTATGATACAATATGCATCTTCAGAAGTGACGGTTGAACAATAATATATGAGTAAAACGTTAGAGAAACTAGTAACTACATTAAGAACAATCGTCTCCCTCGCAGCCGTTTTTAGTCTCGTCACGCAACGCTCCTCTCCACAAAACAATGGCTTAACAAATAAATGTAATATAAGCAGTGAAAACTACTGTAGCTTGTTTAATTAATTGGTTCATAAAGCTAGACAAAGCCAGAGTTTCTCCCTGCCAACGTTTTAGTTTAACGTTGGTTTATTACGTATTAGTAAGGTTTCTTTTATTTTACAGTGTAAATCAGATCGTCCATTTGCCATCGGACTTCAAATGCATGCATGTAACTTTTAAAAATTTGTTCAGCCGTCACTTCTGGAGATGTATGTTGTATTATACGAAACGTCAAATTAAAATAACTTAAAACGCGTTATTTATATGTTGATCACCCCTGTTGGTTTATTGTTTTTGAACATCTTTGTTTCAGATCGTTGAGGTAAGATTTATAGTCTTAGGATCAGTCGTGCTAGCATCCTATAGCTCCTCGAGGAAAAAATGGCCGGGCGAACTCCTGGAGTTTTTTTCGCGCTCGACCAACTAAGCGGTGATACAGGGACTGCACGTATGTTTTTTTTACCGCCGGGAATACTTCTGCGTTCGAAGGCTACAATAGACTGCTCGTAGTCTAAGGGAAAAACGGTTGTTCTTGCTTTCTGAAACCAAGTTACGTAAAAAAACTTCAACGCAAACATCCTGTAGAAGACCGTATTTCTACACCACAGTATACGTAATTTTCTGGAGTTTCGCGTTTCTAGAACCTGGCTTCATCGCGAGAATCACCACGCTCCAACACAAACAGTACAACTCATCTCTCGTTTGCATCACGGTAAGCGTTCAGCAACTTTTTTCCAAAATTTCTTCGTCCGCAAATTCAATTCAAATGGTAATTGCTCCTTGTCTAGCTGGCGCAGATAAAGGTATTGAACAATAGGCCATTTCCGAGTTCTGGCCTGCCTCATCTTCAAAGCGAGTCTAAGTGCGAAGTTTTTGTTATGAAAATTAGTTTTTATTCATATGTAAAGTAGAACTGATTACCATCACAAAACTTCGCACTTAGACTCGCTTTGAAAATGAGGCAGGCCAGAACTCGGAAATGGCCTATTTAGCAAGCCGTGCAAGTGCGCAGTCTATCCTAGTCTGGAAATGCCAACCCTTGCTTGGATTGCTTCACCCCAACCTCTAGGGCACCCAAGAGCCAGAGAATGGATTTCTCCCATTTCCTACCAGTGGATGACAAAACAGAAGACAATTTTTTGTTTTTATGTTACAACAAACTGAAGGTTTGAGTCGAAATTAAAGGCAACAACCCTTGGAATGAAATGGAATGAAAAAGTGAACAACCAGAACCACACAACAAGCTTTTTAACCTAATCCTTTTCTTGTAGAAAGATTTTCCATTCGTAATCAGTTTGGTGTTTTGAAAATGTCTTACCGTAAAGTTCCGATAGTAACGACCCCCCGAAAGTAGCGACCCCCCGAAATTAACGTCAAATTTTTGTGGCCGCTAGTAAATCCCGAAATTAGCGACCCCCCCGAAAGTAGCGACCTTCCCCCCCCCCCCCCCCGCCCCCCGAAAGTAGAAAGACCAAGTTTTTTAAATGGGATGCTATCAATCAATAGTCAAAATTTTAATGTACAATAATATGTTCGTGCAGATTAATTTACAACAAGGGGAAGCTTTATGCCCCCATTCGTCCTTGACATCAGTTCACTGATGTAGCGATGAAAGAACTACCGTAAACCGGTATAATTTCGTATTAACAACAGGAACGTTTCTTCAAATTGAAATTGAAAACTGTGTAGTTTTCTATATACGGTTTTTTGCTGTATCAATCATTGTTATCTTCGTTTTATGAAACACAATCTATGCATATGGAATGCAAATAACATGTTTTTTTTTTTTTAATTCTATGTTGTTCATTTTTTATTTCGGAAAAAAAGGCTCGCGCCAGTTCTATTTGTAAACGATTTGTGTTCCCCGAAAGTAGCGACCCCCCGAAAGTAACAACCCCCCCGAAAGTAGCAACCCCGAAAGGCTGCTAATTCCGAGAGTAACGAGGGTAGCTACTATCGGAACTCTACGGTATTTTATTTCAACGCGCGCATGTGTTCTAGCCTCTTATTTTAACTTTCAGCTCAATGCAATCTCGTGCTTAGAGTCCTCGGGCTTTTTGGTCAGCGGGTGAGCGCCAGGAAAGACTCTGGGATAATGGACTCCATTTTCCCGGAAAACGTGGGTTCCGGTGTTATTGCGCATGCTTGAGTTTAAAAGAAACAGCAATAAAATACAGTAAAGAGGAAAAATGGCGGGTGGAAAGTGTTCGAGAAACAAAAATTTTAGCCTTATACACCATAAAAGAAACTGGAGGAAATGATCATCGGCTTGCTGTAAGAGAGAGTGAAGATGAAACTTCTGACGCTTGCGGTAAGTGTATTTTTAGTCTTTCAGTGTGCATTCCATCATCCAGAATAGCATCGTGCAAGCAACACGATGGACAACGTTTTGTGGAAACGACACCAATGTCCTCTTCTACTACAATTTTATGTTTCAGTAATTCTGAATGGCTTTGACAAGACCTTCTTCCACTGATTTCTCCTCAAAGAGACTGATGTCATGTTTTCCCACGGTACTTTTGCAACAGCAACAGTAATCACTTTTTATCAGCGTGGGAGAATTCCCGTGCGGTATTCGACATAATTCAAACGCCGTCGTTTTATTATTATTTTTATTTATATATTTCTGAGGTAGAAAAAACAAACAGCATTGAAACTAGTTTTAGATTTTGAATCTCCCTCCAAATTCTGGGGTTTCTGAATTACTTACCGACTTCCTGTCGGACTGCCATTGTTATGCAAGCAGCCAATCAAAGAAAAAATTGTTCAAGTCCACTATCCCAGAGTCTTTCCGGGCAGTCACCCGCTGACCAAAAAGCCCGAGGACTCTGGGTATGAGATTGGTATGGATCAGGAGCCCATCAACCGGAGCCTCAATCTCCCATATAAATCCTTAGAGACAACCTTTGCCCGTATCTTTTTATTTTTAGACGTTCAAATTCCCGCGTATTCATTATGCCGTCCAATCAGAACAAAGTTATTGTATTACGTCACAAGCAGTCACGCACCAGTGATCGCGTTCGTCTCACAAAATATTCTAAAAAGAAAAAGATACGGGCAAAGGTTGACTCAAGGATATAGTCCGGATGGAGGCTCCGGGTGATGGGCTCCTGTATGGATTGTGCACGGTCGTGGACTTTGCAACCTAAATCTTGGCATCTTTGTTTGCTCCGATCCTTGGATGTTTGCCGATTTTTCCAAACTAATCCCCTCTATTAACTATGGTAAAAATTAGGCATACTGTTGTAAATCGGAAGAAATCCTTTGGTAGTATAATAGGCACACTGAAGATAGAAGCCGATTAATTAATTGTCACTTTATATAGATCCCAGGCGTCTTCGACGGGATTCAAGCCCATGACCCTTTGCGAGCCAGTGTACTGCTCTACCAATTGAGCTATGAAGTGATTCAGGCCGGAGGTCTAGAAAGTGACAGTTGCTTAACTAAGTAGACTTTTTTTCAGATACGGCGGCCATTTTGATTTCTATTGTTTGGAAAGACATTATGGGATGCTCTGGGGGCAAATTAATACATACATTTGCTCCCTGGGCATCCCATAATAGCTATTTGAACGATCGAAATCAAATGCTGCCGTATCTGCAAAAAAGTCTTTTGTCAAGTTGAGTCCGTGGATCATTTCAGTCTTCCGTCGAAAGAGTGTTTTCACGTGACGTCACGATGTTGGTAATCCTAAACAGTAGAACGGCAGCCATGTTGGTGTACCCAACTAATCCTCCAGGAATTGAGCTCTATTATCATGCAAATGTTATCTTTTGTTTCAGTGGAAAAAAAAAGGTTACTGATCACGTGAGTGAAAGCATTCCATAACCCTCAATTCAAACGCACATTTCTTTATAGACATACTGTTGAAAAATTTCCAAGGGATTGTCTCAAAAGTTTTAGCAACTTTTAGTGAGCACCTTTTAGAACTATTTGAGCAATTTGTTGCACTTTTGAAGCACTCCTTTTTGTTTTTTCCACAGAAATTGGGACAAGCCCAAGCCTCTTAATCCTTTAACCCAAATGATCTAAAAGTTTATTCTCCTAACTACTTCCATATATTTCTTAGTTGAATGGTCGAGAGAATTTAGTGTTATATCAGGACCATATCCTTAATTAAGCTGACAATAATCTTCGTTCTCAATACTTGTCTTCCTGACAGTGTATTAAATTTGAAAGGTGAATTTATATACTGATCAATCCAAGGCGTCAAAGGGTTAACTTGATTAATTTTGTGGTATTGTTGCATGATTCTTCAATCTGCGCATAGTTAGTACAGAACAGTCACTCAATATCGTCTGCCATGTCATTCCTCAATACGTCTGTTTATTTCTTGTTTATTACAATACCTCAGACATGTACATTAGTTATTTACATTACAATAGACTTAAGTAAAGAGATGGGATGAAACGCTTCAACGGTGGCGCGACATTTCAACATTTCATTTGAAATCGATTTGTTGCCCATTCTATTTCTTGAAAATGAATTTCCCATACGTTTCTTAAATTAAATATTTTGTTTGCAAACGTTTCAGCTAAACTAAACTAAACTAAACTAAATTAAGATGACTGAAGCAGAGGCAAAGAAACAAATATGAGTTAGGCCGCAAATTGTGCGTGGGGGATAAGGTTTCACGCAAACCTTGAGTGTGTCACAATTGGCCAATGAAGTGTGTCGTTTACAACACTGTTCTACTATTGATTCTATTGCTATCAATTGCAAAGCCGATCTAATCCGTGGAAGCCACTTTGCAACCTCGAACGTTTTCACTCAGTTTATCACGCTATCAAGATGAAGGGCCTACCGTATGCCATAGCACTTGGTTTAATTTACATCAAATGCATTGTCGCCTTTGTTGTGAAAGTCGTGTGGTCCCACACTCCAGTCCTTAAGAACAAGCTTCAAAAGTTCGAAGAAGAGAGCAGTCGTGTTCCATACCAAAACTTTTGGGACGTTTACGGTGGACGCAAGCACTTCGTCTCCATTCTAAAAATACTGGTCGGTGATTTAAACAAGGTGGCTAAGCTTGGTTTTTCTGCTCCGAATTGCACAGTTGCCAAGGTTGATGGAAAAGAATGCAAGCTGTTAGATTTTACTAAAGGGAATCGCCCGCTTGTTCTTAACTTCGGCAGCTGCACCTGACCACCTTTCCTTGTCACTTTTGTGAAAGACTTTCAGACTGTCGTTCACAATTTTGACAAGGTTGCAGATTTTCTTACAGTATACATTAGCGAAGCTCACCCAACGGATGATTGGCGTTGGAATGTAAGTACTGGCTACCACATTCTTCTCTGTTTTTCATTTTAGACGAGATTCCATAACCTTTTAAGTGCACTTTTAGTTACCTTATAAGGTGGGGTTGGATAGGTCTTTGTTCATAACCATGTCTATGCCGAGTTAAATTAATCTTCTTCATCCAATTCCTCCGGGAAAACTAGGCTACCATATGGAGGTTAAAGTCCTTAAGTCTCTTTCGCAATATGGAGATTAATCTACGTCACCAGCGCCTTAGCATAGAGTATGAGGCAATCCGAGCTACTTGCCTCAGTCATTTTTTCGTGATTTTTGAAAATAAAGTGTGATTCTAGAGTTGTCTTTGAAATGTACTCATCATAAACGCCTAAAATACCTGCGGAGAGAATTTAACTATCGACATTGCCTCAGTCATAATTTTTTTTCGGCTACGGACCTGGGGCCCATTTCTCGAAAGTCCGGAAACTTTACGGGCCATTTTCGGGTGTCACAATTCCCTCTGTATCTCAAGAACGGAGAGGATTTTAGGTAACAAACTTCACAGTAAGTTTGCTTTTTATTACCTTGAAAACATGTTTAAAAGTCGGCTTTCCTAAACATGCGGTTGGAAGGTTCACAAATGGCTGTTCGGGCCTGAAACTGCGTTTTCAGGACTTTAGAGAAACCGGCCCCCGGTCACTCCCCCCCCCCGGCCCCCCCCCCCCCCCCCCCCCAAAAAAAAAAAAAAAAAAAAAAAAAACGTTGAATTTTCTTCGCTATACGTCACAAACTGGATGTATAATTGTTTGATTTTAACAATATTACAGGAGGGGGAAAGGAGAGGAAGGCATTGGACATGCACAGGAAACCCATAACAGGCTATCATAATAGTTTTATCCCCCATTGTAGCTTCTTAACGCATCATAATGAAAAAATGAAATAATGGCTTACTTTTTCACCTTCCTTATTCCACTTCTCATTATAGAACAACATCGAAATCCAGCAACACAAGAATTTAATAGAGCGTTGTGACGCCGCCAAACGTTTGCAGGAGTTCTGTTCATGCACCGCTCCTATTGTGGTCGACTCGATGCAGAATGAAGCGAACGACGCGTATGGAGCCTGGCCCGAGAGACTGTATATTATACAGCAAGGCAAGATAGTGTACGAGGGTGGGACGGGTCCCTACAACTACAACTTAGGGGAGGTGGAAAAGTGGTTAGAAAAATACAAAACCACTCTGTAACTACGTCCTAAAACAGGGGTGAAGTTCTAACTCGCCGGTCTTCATTTAGTCTTGTGATATGCCATCAATATCGATTTGTCAAACAAGGTTTTTTATGTCTAGCATTTTTTAAAAGACTGTAGCAATTCCTGTTACTTCCCCAATCAATGTAATTCGGATAATTCAAATGAAAAATTTTCATGGTGATTCATTGTACTTTTAACACGAATGACATTAATTAATATTCGTAACAGTAGACTTTAAGACTTCTTCTGTAAGGGAAGATAGGCTCAAAATGGCCTACATAGCTTTTTCGCATGACGTCAGTGCTTCCGTGTTGGTTTTTCGAGCAAATCCCCTGGGAATTAAAACAACCAGAGACTCGTTAGCTTTGAGAATGCAGTGTTTGGTTTTTCGCTTTCAGTGGCTGGCGCATTTGAAAAACAGATGTCTTCCCTCTTGTTTCGTACGGAAAGACTTATATGGCCGCTGGTCACGTGACTTCATAGCGCAACAATCTCCCCACACACCCCCCCTCACCCCCTTCAGCATATTTCATTTTTTAAGGACCGTATATGAGAATGCCCTACGGAGTAAATACGCTTGTCTTGATGTATGAAATCTTGTTCTTAACGAGCCGAATCCAAAAATGCTTTGCAGCTAATCCAAAAACTGCACTATTATGATAAACATGCCAAGGTTTCACTCCGTGATTAAGGAAGCTACCCACTGGAAAATGACTCTTCCCTACCCTTACCGTGAGGGTTAACATGGATTAACCTCCTTCCCAGGGAACGAGACTCTCGGTGAAGAAAAGCTCCGGGAACAAGGTTGAGCATGGGTTACTTTTACTACTATTCTTGGTTTTCACTCACGTGATCATCGGTCATATTTCCAATAAACAAAAGAAAAGCTTTGCTCAAGAATCCGGAGACAATGATTCTTCTTAATGACATTATAGTTCGATTTTTGGAGGATATGCTTAGGACATCAACAGGGTGGCCGTTGTTTGCTTGGAGCAGGGACCCCAACGTGCCGGCCGGCAGGTCAAGAGGAAGTTATGTGATGACCGCTAGTTTAATTTGATAATTCGTTGCAATGACAGTGGTATCGACATAGCCAATAAAACCAAGTTTCAAAGCAGTTCCTTTCAAGTTAAACCATTATATGTTGCGAAAGGTGAAACTAATAAACTGCCAATTTCTGTTCCTCGCGAAGAGAGATCAATGTAAATACTTAACTTGAAATAGTCAGTTTCCTGAATCTTCTGTCCATTCTAGCCGCTTTTTTGTTCATCTCTACGAAGTCCGAAATCCTGGATGACAGCCATAAAGGAAAAACACCATTTGAATGTGGATCTCTATGGCTCGACTAATAGTGTGGATATGAGGATTTGGTGTTTGGGCAATGAAGCTAAAGCTAGTCTAAACAGAAGGAATCTCGATAGTTAGATAGTTGATTTGGCAAGCTAAGACGTTTTCAATGGGTATACGATGGATTGTACCTCTTTTTTTAACAAAATAATACAATGAACAATGGCATGATTAAAACAATTGTCAAGTTCTCTCAATAAAGGAAGGCTTAATGCATTAAACTGTGTTCAAAAACTTACTCATCTGATTGACCAGAAACCAACTCATTTACAAAAAATAGGCACGCAATGCGTACGTGTGGTAGTGCAGTAACTTGAAACACGGCCTTATTCGATAAATTTCAAGTGAGCTGCGTTTTGTTTTCCATAATCATAAAAATCAACCACGGCATCCGCCATTTTGTTTAAATGATCAGACGCGGGAAATCTGGAACGAGTGCTTTAATTGGCCAGACGTAGCAAATTTCCTTGTGCTTATGCTGTGTTTCGTTTTACACAACGCAACCGAACGCAAGCATAAGCGCAAGAACAAGGAAAAGGAAAAGATTTAACCCTTGCGCATGCGCTTATGCTTGCGTCAACCTCGTTTTCACGGTCAAATAAGCGCTCTTATGCTTGCGTCGCTGGTGAAAACCAGGGTTAACAACTCGTGAAAAAAAAAAGGATACATCTCTGACAAAATGATGGCAAGACACCGGGTTTTTGCTTTTGTCAGTTTGTATTTTCTTTCTTTCTACAATCTTGGACAAAACTCTTGGGAAAAATTCTAGCTTAAGCATCATTTGGCACGCACTCACAAAATACATTGGTCCTTTCCCCCTTACCCCCTTACCAATATTGATAATGTAATGCAAAATACTGTGCGAACCTTTGGTCGCTTTTTGAAAAAAACATTGAAATGGGGGGAGGGGGCAAAGTAGGAAGAATTTACTCTTTATTAGAGGGCCACATTTACCCAATGAGTTTTGTCCAAGATTGTAGTTTATAAAGTTCGACAAGAAATGCGCGAATTCAACATCCAACCCGTGAGGTCGACCTCTGATTCTGCAAAAGCCAAAAATTCACACTCCCAGACGAGCAGCGGTGATCTAACCCGAAGGTTGTGGGTTCAATTCCCAGCGTGGTCAGATTTTTTCTCTGTCCTTGTGTGGGCCCATTTCCATTAGTAGGGCTAACGCTCACAAGGTTCATTTGGGGTACAAAACTAGCACTTCACGTTACACTCTAATCAATTAAGTCTGAGGTTATTTATCACCAGGTAATTCCATCGTTTTGGAAATAGAAGCTGCTTTAGTATTTATCAGCGTTACAAATTCTTGCCAATTTTGGGGCTCATTAGTTGAAATTCAAACACGCTTCCTGAAAATATACCTGTTTTAACAAGAGAAAATGAGGGGACAGAGAGGGAGGCTCAAGGCGTTGGCCGGGATATGTCTTGTCAACGAAAGTTATTTTTAGACCAGCGGAAGTCTTTGTTTTAGGGGAAGTCTGTCTTCCGAGATGTCCGCATGCAGTCTCGCTTCGCTTTCAGTTTCTTAGTGGCAAGTGAAAATGATTGCGCACCTGGAAGGTTGATGAATATATATTTCTTTCAAACATGGGACCGAGGTTGGCCTGCATGAGGACGTCTCGGGAGACTTCCGCTCGCCTAAAAATAGCTTTCGTGGACGTGACATATCGCAAGGGCTGGACCGGGAGCCTCCTTCTCTGTCCCCTCATTTTCTCTTGGTTTTAACATTCTCGTGATTTACGCACGCGCTGCGGGCCTATCTGCCACGGACTTACACTATATTAGATCAGGGAGTTTAAGCAAAGACGACGGCTACGGCAACAAGAACGCCACAATGCAAGAGGATAATTGGTTAAAAAAGAAAAAAAATAGTCGTGCTGAACGAGCAGCATGAATTTCCGTGCATTTCTGTGGCATACTCCACAAAACAACAACGTCAAGTCACAAAATTTTAGGTTTTGGCGACAACCGTTCATATCTATCCAGTTTATTATAGTTCACCATTATTGTACAAATGAACAAAACGGAATAATTGCGAAATACTTGCTATAGCGTTAAGTTATGCAAGCAGCCAATCAAAGAAAAAAATGTTCAAGTCCACTATCCCAGAGTCTTTCCGGGCAGTCACCCGCTGACCAAAAAGCCCGAGGACTCTGGGTATGAGATTGGTATGGATCAGGAGCCCATCAACCGGAGCCTCAATCTCCCATATAAATCCTTAGAGACAACCTTTGCCCGTATCTTTTTATTTTTAGACGATCAAATTCCCGCGTATTCATTATGCCGTCCAATCAGAACAAAGTTATTGTATTACGTCACAAGCAGTCACGCACCAGTGATCGCGTTCGTCTCACAAAATATTCTAAAAAGGAAAAGATACCGGCAAAGGTTGAATCAAGGATATAGTCCGGATGGAGGCTCCGGGTGATGGGCTCCTGTATGGATTGTGCACGGTCGTGGACTTTGCAACCTAAATCTTGGCATCTTTGTTTGCTCCGATCCTTGGATGTTTGCCGATTTTTCCAAACTAATCCCCTCTATTAACTATGGTAAAAATTAGGCATACTGATGTAAATCGGAAGAAATCCTTTGGTAGTATAATAGGCACACTGAAAATAGAAGCCGATTAATCAATTGTCACTTTATATAGATCCCAGGCGTGTTCGACGGGACTCAAACCCATGACCCTTTGCGAGCCAGTGTACTGCTCTACCAATTGAGCTATGAAGTGATTCAGGCCGGAGGTCTAGAAAGTGACAGTTGCTTAACTAAGTAGACTTTTTTTCAGATACGGCGGCCATTTTGATTTCTATTGTTTGGAAAGACATTATGGGATGCTCTGGGGGCAAATTAATACGTGTTTGCTCCCTGGGCATCCCATAATAGCTATTTGAACGATCAAAATCAAATGCTCCCGTATCTGCAAAAAAGTCGTTTGTCAAGTTGAGTCCGTGGGTCATTTCAGTCTTCCGTCTATAGAGTGTTTTCACGTAACGTCACGATGTTGGTAATCCTAAACAATAGAACGGCAGCCATGTTGATGTACCCAACTAATCCTCCAGGAATTGAGCTCTATTATCATGCAAATGTTTTCTTTTGTTTCAGCGGAAAAAAAAGGTTACTGATCACGTGAGTGAACGCATTCCATAACCCTCAATTCAAACGCACATTTCTTTATAGACATACTGTTGAAAAATTCAAGGGATTGTCTCAAAAGTTTTAGCAACTTTTAGTGAGCAACTATTTGAGCAATTTGTTGCACTTTTGAAGAACTCCTTTTTGTTTTTTCCACAGAAATTGGGACAAGCCTAAGGCTCTTAATCCTTTAACCCCCATGATCTAAAAGTTAATTCTCCTAACTACTTCCATATATTTCCTTGTTGAATGGTCGAGAGAATTTAGTGTTATATCAGGACCATATCCTTAATTAAGCTGACAATAATCTTCGTTCTTAATACTTGTCTACCTGACAGTGTATCAAATTTGAAAGGTGAATTTATATATTGATCAATCCAAGGCGTCGAAGGGTTAACTTGATTAATTTTGTGGTATTGTTGCATGATCCTTCAATCTGCGCATAGTTAGTACAGAACAGTCACTCAATATCGTCTGCCATGTCATTCCTCAATACGTCTGTTTATTTCTTGTTTATTACAATACTTCAAACATGTAGATTAGTTATTTACATTACAAGAGACTTAAGTAAAAGATGGGATGAAACGCTTCAACGGTGGCGCGACATTTCAACACTTTATTTGAATCGATTTGTTGCCCTTTCTATTTTCTTGAAAATGAATTTCCCATACGTTTCTTAGATTAAATATTTTGTTTGTCAACGTTTCAACTAAACTAAACTAAACTAAATTAAGATGGCTGAAGCACAGGCAAAGAAACAAATATGAGTTTGGCCGCAAATTGTGCGTGGGGGATAAGGTTTCACGCAAACCCTGAGTGTGTCACAATTGGCCAATGAAGTGTGTCGTTTACAAGACTATTCTACTATTGATTCTATTGCTATCAGTTGCAAAGCCGATCTAATCCGTGGAAGCCACTTTGCAACCTCGATCGTTTTCACTCAGTTTATCACGCTATCAAGATGAAGAGCCTACCGTATGCCATAGCACTTGGTTTAATTTACATCAAATGCATTGTCGCCTTTGTTGTGAAAGTCGTGTGGTCCCACATTCCAGTCCTTAAGAACAAGCTTCAAAAGTTCGAAGAAGAGAGCAGTCGTGTTCCATACCAAAATTTTGGGACGTTTACGGTGGACGCAAGCACTTCGTCTCCATTCTAAAAATACTGGTCGGTGATTTAAACAAGGTGGCTAAGCTTGGTTTTTCTGCTCCGAATTGCACAGTTGCCAAGGTTGATGGAAAAGAATGCAAGCTGTTAGATTTTACTAAAGGGAATCGCCCGCTTGTTCTTAACTTCGGCAGCTGCACCTGACCACCTTTCCTTGTCACTTTTGTGAAAGACTTTCAGACTGTCGTTCACAATTTTGACAAGGTTGCAGATTTTCTTACAGTCTACATTAGCGAAGCTCACCCAACAGATGATTGGCGTTGGAATGTAAGTACTGGCTACCACATTCTTCTCTGTTTGTCATTTTAGACGAGATTCCAGAACCTTTTAAGTGCACTTTTAGTTACCTTATAAGGTGGGGTTGGATAGGTCTTTGTTCATAACCATGTCTATGCCGAGTTAAATTAATCTTCTTCATCCAATTCCTCCGGGAAAACTAGGCTACCATATGGAGGTTAAAGTCCTTAAGTCAATTTCGCAATATGGAGATTAATCTACGTCACCAGCGCCTTAGCATAGAGTATGAGGCAATCCGAGCTACTTGCCTCAGTCATTTTTTCGTGATTTTTGAAAATAAAGTGTGATTCCAGAGTTGTCTTTGAAATGTACTCATCATAAACGCCTAAAATACCAGCGGAGAGAATTTAACTATCGACATTGCCTCAGTCATAATTTTTTTTTCGGCTACGGACCTGGGGCCCGTTTCTCGAAAGTCCCGAAACTTTACGGGCCATTTTCGGGTGTCACAATTCCCTCTGTATCTCAAGAACGGAGAGGATTTAAGGCAACAAACTTCACAGTCAGTTTGCTTTTTATTACCTTGAAAACATGTTTAAAAATCGGCTTTCCTGAACATGCGGTTGGAAGGTTCACAAATGGCTGTTCGGGCCTGACACCGCGTTTTCAGGACTTTAGAGAAACCGGCCCCCGGTCACTCCTCCTCCCCCTCCCCTCCCCCCCCCCCCCAAAAAACAAAAAATCAAACATTGAATTTTCTTCGCTATACGTCACAAACTGGAGGTATAAGAGTTTGATTTTAACAATATTACAGGAGGGGGAAAGGAGAGGAAGGCATTGGACATGCACAGGAAACCCATAACAGGCTATCATAATAGTTTTCGCCAAAGAATTTTATCCCCCATTGTAGCTTCTTAACGCATCATAATGAAAAAATGAAATAATGGCTTACTTTTTCACCTTCCTTATTCCACTTCTCATTATAGAACAACATCGAAATCCAGCAACACAAGAATTTAATAGAGCGTTGTGACGCCGCCAAACGTTTGCAGGAGTTCTGTTCATGCACCGCTCCTATTGTGGTCGACTCGATGCAGAATGAAGCGAACGACGCGTATGGAGCCTGGCCCGAGAGACTGTATATTATACAGCAAGGCAAGATAGTGTACGAGGGTGGGACGGGTCCCTACAACTACAACTTAGGGGAGGTGGAAAAGTGGTTAGAAAAATACAAAACCACTCTGTAACTACGTCCTAAAACGGGGGAGAAGTTCTAACTCGCCGGTCTTCATTTAGTCTTGTGATATGCCATCAATATCGATTTGTCAAACAAGGTTTTTTATGTCTAGCATTTTTTAAAAGACTGTAGCAATTCCTGTTACTTCCCCAATCAATGTAATTCGGATAATTCAAATGAAAAATTTTCATGGTGATTCATTGTACTTTTAACACGAATGACATTAATTAATATTCGTAACAGTAGACTTTAAGACTTCTTCTGTAAGGGAAGATAGGCTCAAAATGGCCTACATAGCTTTTTCGCATGACGTCAGTGCTTCCGTGTTGGTTTTTCGAGCAAATCCCCTGGGAATTGAAACAACCAGAGACTCGTTAGCTTTATGAACGAAGTGTTTGGTTTTTCGATTTCAGTGGCTGGCGCATTTGAAAAACAGATGTCTTCCCTCTTGTTTCGTACGGAAAGACTTATATGGCCGCTGGTCACGTGACTTCATAGCACAACAATCTCCCCACCCACCCCCCCTCACCCCTTCAGCATATTTAATTTTTAAGGACCGTATATGAGAATGCCCTACGGAGTAAATACGCTTGTCTTGATGTATGAAATATTGTTCTTAACGAGCCGAATCCAAAAATGCTTTGCAGCTAATCCAAAAACTGCACTATTATGATAAACATGCCAAGGTTTCACTCCGTGATTAAGGAAGCTACCCACTGGAAAATGACTCTTCCCTACCCTTACCGTGAGGGTTAACATGGATTAACCTCCTTCGGAGGGAACGAGACTCTCGGTGGAGAAAAGCTCTGGGAACAAGGTTGAACATGGGTTACTTTTACTACTATTCTTGGTTTTCACTCACGTGATCATCGGTCATATTTTCAATAAACAAAAAAAAGCTTTGCTTAAGAATCCGGAGACGATGATTCTTCTTAATGAAATTATAGTTCGATTACTGGAGGATATGCTTAGGACATCAACAGGATGGCCGTTGTTTGTTTGGAGCAGGGACCCCAACGTGCCGGCCGAGACATCAAGAGGAAGTTATGTGATGACCGCTAGTTTAATTTGATAATTCGTTGCAATGACAGTGGTGTCGACATAGCCCATAAAACCAAGTTTCAAAGCAGTTCCTTTCAAGTTAAACCATTATATGTTGCAAAAGGTGAAACTGATAAACTGCTTGTTCCTCGCGAAGAGAGATCAATGTAAATACTTAACTTGAAATCGTCAGTTTCCTGAATCTTCTGTCCATTCTAGCCGCTTTTTTGTTCATCTCTACGAAGTCCGAAATCCTGGATGACAGCCATAAAGGAAAAACACCAGTTGAATGTGGATCTCTATGGCTCGACTAATAGTGTGGATATGAGGATTTGGTGTTTGGGCAATGAAGCTAAAGCTAGTCTAAACAGAAGGAATCTAGATAGTTAGGTAGTTGATTTGGCAAGCTAAGACGTTTTCAATGGGTATACGATGGATTGTACCTTGCATGATTAAAACAATTGCCAAGTTCTCTCAATAAAGGAAGGCTTATTGCATTAAACTGTGTTCAAAAACTTACTCATCTGATTGACCGGAAACCAACTCATTTACAAAAAAATAAGCACGCAATGCGTACGTGTGGTAGTGCAGTAACTTGAAACACGGCTTCATTCGATAAATTTCAAGTGAGCTGCATATTGTTTTCCTTAATCATAAAAATCAACCACGGCATCCGCCATTTTGTTTAAATGATCGGACGTGGGAAATCTGGAACAAGTGTATTAATTGACCAGACGTAGCAAATTTCCTTGTGCTTATGCTGTGTTTCGTTTTACACAACGCAACCAAACGCAAGCTTAAGCGCAAGAACAAGGAAAAGGAAAAGATTTAACCCTTGCGCATGCGCTTATGCTTACGTCAACCTCGTTTTCACGGTGAAATAAGCGCTCTTATGCTTGCGTCGCTAGTGAAAACCAGGGTTACCAACTCGCGAAAAAAAAAAGGATACATCACTGACAAAATAATGGCAAGACACCGGGTTTTTGCTTTTGTCAGTTTGTTTTTTCTTTCTTTCTACAATCTTGGACAAAACTCTTGGGAAAAATTCTCGCTTGAGCATCATTTGGCACGCACTCACAAAATACATTGGTCCTTCCCCCCTTACCCCCTTACTAATATTGATAATGTAATGCAAAATACTGTGCGATCCTTTGGTCGCTTTTTAAAAAAACATTGGAATGGGGGGAGGGGGCAAAGTAGGAAGAATTTACTCTCTATTAGAGCGTCACATTTTCCCAACGAGTTTTGTCCAAGATTGTAGTTTATAAAGTTCGACAAGAAATATGCGAATTCAACATCCAACCCGTGAGGTCGACCATTGATTCTGCAAAAGCCAAAAATTCACACTCCCAGACGAGCAGCGGTGATCTAACCCGAATGTCGTGGGTTCAATTCCCACCCTGGTCAGAGTTTTTCTCTGTCCTCTGTCCATTAGTAGGGCTAACGCTCACATTGTTCATTTAGGGTACAAAACTACAAAACTACAAAACATTGTCGTGCTGAACGTGCAGCATGAATTTCCGTGCATTTCTGTGGCATACTCCACAAAACAACAACGTCAAATCACAAAATTTTAGGTTTTGGCGACAACCGTTCATATCTATCCAGTTTCATTATAGTTCACCCTTATTGTACAAATGAACAAGACGGAATAATTGCGAAATACTT
>NC_090889.1:19919702-19922202 GCF_036669925.1 Montipora capricornis
TAGGTCTTTGTTCATAAACATGTCTTAATCTTCTTCATCCAATTCCTCCGGGAAAACTAGGCTACCATATGGAGGTTAAAGTCCTTAGGTCACTTTCGCGTCCTGCAGATCAATCTACGTCACCAGCGCCTTAGCTTAGAGTATGACGCACTCCGAGCTACTTGCCTCAGTCATTTCTTCGTGAATTTTGAAAAAAAAGCGCGATTCCAGAGTTGTCTTTGAAATGTACTCATATGATAAACGCTTAAAATACCTGCGGAGAGAATTTAACCATGGACATTGGCTCAGTTATAATTTTTTTTTTGGCTACGGACCTGGGGCCCTTTTCTCGAAAGTCCCGAACTTTACGGGCCATTTTCGGGTGTCACAATTCCCTCTGTATCTCAAGAACGGAGAGGATTTAAGGCAACAAACTTCACAGTCAGTTTGCTTTTTGTAACATTGAAAACATGTTTAAAAATTGGCTTTCCTGAACGAGCGGTTGGCAGATTCACAAATGGCTTTTTGGGCCCGAAAACTTTCGGGACTTTCGAGAAACGGGTCTCTGGTCACTCCTCCCCCCCCTCCCCCCCAAAAAAAACAACGTTGAGTTTTCTTTGCTATAAGTCACAAACTGGATGTATAATTGTTTGATTTTAACACATTCTCGTCACCAGAGCCTCGGATCGGCCCAAGGCTCTGGGAAACTCTGTGTAGGAGAATATGCGCCGTAGGGTTCTCATAGCCAAATATTGGCTATTTGAACAACGTGTAACATGAATGCACCAATTAGAGACTCTTTTTATTGTTCTTCACGAAAACCAATGAGAAGACATTTTGCTTCAGGGTTCCCCAGAGCTCATCTCTCCCTCAGTCAAGAGACGAGTTCTGGGGTCGAGACTGGATTTTAACAATATTACAGGAGGGTAAGGGATTGGACATGCACAGGCTATCATAATATTTATCCCCCATACATGTAGCTTCGTAACGCATCATGATGAAAAAATGAAATAATGGCTTACTTTTTCACCTTCCTTATTCCATTTCTCATTATAGAACAACGTGGAAATCCACCAACACAAGAATTTAATAGAGCGTTGTGACGCCGCCAAACGTTTGCAGGAGTTCTGTTCATGCACCGCTCCTATTGTGGTCGACTCGATGCAGAATGAAGCGAACGACGCGTATGGAGCCTGGCCCGAGAGACTGTATATTATACAGCAAGGCAAGATAGTGTACGAGGGTGGGACGGGTCCCTACAACTACAACTTAGGGGAGGTGGAAAAGTGGTTAGAAAAATACAAAACCACTCTGTAACTACGTCCTAAAACGGGGGAGAAGTTCTAACTCGCCGGTCTTCATTTAGTCTTGTGATATGCCATCAATATCGATTTGTCAAACAAGGTTTTTTATGTCTAACATTTTTTAAAAGACTGTAGCAATTCCTGTTATTTCCCCAATCAATGTAATTCGGATAATTTAAATGAAAATTTTTCATGGTGATTCATTGTACTTTTAACACGAATGACATTAATTAATATTCGTAACATTAGACTTCGTAATTTAAGACTTCTTCTGTAAGGGAAGATAGGCTCGAAATGGCCTACATAGCTTTTTTTGCACGACGTCAGTGCTTCCATGTTGGTTTTTCAAGCAAATCCCATGGGAATTGAAGCAACCAGAGACTCGTTAGTTTTTGGAACGAAGTGTTTGGTTTTTCGATTTCAGTGGCTGGCGCATTTGTAAAAAAAAAGAAAGAAATGTTTGCAAACAGATATTTTCCCTCTTGTTACGGAGAGACTTATATGGCGGCTGGTCACGTGACTTTATAGCGCAACAATTCCCCCCCCCCCCAACCCCTTCAGCATATTTCATTTTTAAGGACCGTATATGAGAATGCCCTACAGTGTAAATATGCTTCTCTTGATATAAGAAATCTTGTTCTTAACGAGCCGAATACAAAAGTGCTTTGAGACTAATCCGAAAACTTCAATATTATGATTCTCCTGCCAAGGTTTCACTCCGTGATTAAGGAAGCTACCCACTGGAAAAATGACTCTTCCCTAACCTTGCCGTGAGGGTTAACATGGATCAACGTCGTTCCCAGGGAAGAGACTCTCGGCAGAGAAAAGCTCTGGGAACGAGGTTGAACATGGGTTACTTTTACTACTATTCTTGGTTTTCACTCACGTGATCATCGCCCACATTTGTAATAATACAAAAGAAAGGTTTTGCTTTGTTAAGAATCCGTAGACGATGAGACTTCTTAATGAAATTATAGTTCGATTTTTGGAGGATATGCTTAGGACACCAACAGGGTGGCCGTTGTTTGTTTGGAATAGGGACCCCAACGTGCCGGCCGGCACGTCAAGAGGAAGTTATGTGATGACCGCTAGTTTAATTTGATAATTCGTTGCAATGACAGTGGTATCGACATAGCCAATAAAACCAAGTTTCAAAGCAGGTCCTTTCAAGTTAAACCATTATATGTTGCGAAAGGTGAAACTGATAAACTGCCAAT
>NC_090889.1:19927202-19939702 GCF_036669925.1 Montipora capricornis
CACGTGAATATGTACGCATAACTTCGGACAAAACAAAAGGTAAATTCCCTTGACAACATCACGTGGTCGGAAATTGGAAAACAAAACTTACAAGCTAAAGAGGTCTATTGCTATCAATTGCAAAGCCGATCTAATCCGTGGAAGCCACTTTACAACCTCGAATGTTTTCACTCAGTTTATCACGCTATCAAGATGAAGAGCCTACCGTATGCCATAGCACTTGGTTTAACTTACATCAAATGCATTGTGGCCTTTGTTGTGAAAGTCGTGTTGTCCCACACTCCAATCCTTAAGAACAAGCTTCAAAAGTTCGAAGAAGAGAGCAATCGTGTTCCATACCAAAACTTTTGGGACGTTTACGGTGGACGCAAGCACTTCGTCTCCATTCTAAAAATACTGGTCGGTGATTTAAACAAGGTGGCTAAGCTTGGCTTTTCTGCTCCGAATTGCACAGTTGCTACGGTTGATGGAAAAAAATGCAAGCTGTTAGATTTTACTAAAGGGAATCGCCCGCTTGTTCTTAACTTCGGCAGCTGCACCTGACCACCGTTCCTTGTCACTTTTGTGAAAGACTTTCAGACTGTCGTTCACAATTTTGACAAGGTTGCAGATTTTCTTACAGTCTACATTAGCGAAGCTCACCCAACGGATGATTGGCGTTGGAATGTAAGTACTGGCTACCACATTCTTCTCTGTTTTTCATTTTAGACGAGAATTCATAACCTTTTAAGTGCACTTTTAGTTACCTTATAAGGTGGGGTTGGATAAGTCTTTGTTCATAACCATGTCTATGCCGAGTTAAATTAATCTTCTTCATCCAATTCCTCCGGGAAAACTAGGCTACCATATGGAGGTTAAAGTCCTTAAGTCACTTTCGCAATATGGAGATTGCTCTACGTCACCAGCGCCTTAGCATAGAGTATGAGGCAATCCGAGCTACTTGCCTCAGTCATTTTTTCGTGATTTTTGAAAATAAAGTGTGATTCCAGAGTTGTCTTTGAAATGTACTCATCATAAACGCCTAAAATATCTGCGGAGAGAATTTAACTATCGACATTGCCTCAGTCATAATTTTTTTTTGGCTACTGACCTAGGGCCGGTTTCTCGAAAGTCCCGAAACTTTACTGGCCATTTTCAGGTGTCACAATTCGCTCTGTATCTCAAGAACGGAGAGGATTTAAGGCAACAAACTTCACAGTCAGTTTGCTTTTTATTACCTTGAAAACATGTTTAAAAATCGGTATTCCTGAACATGCGGTTGGCAGGTTCAGAAATGGCTGCTCGGGCCCGAAACCGCGTTTTCAGGACTTTAGAGAAACCGGCCCCCGGTCACTCCTCCTCCCCGCCCCCCCCTCCCCCTCCCTCCCCCAAACAACGTTGAATTTTCTTCGCTATACGTCACAAACTGGATGTATAATTGTTTGATTTTAACAATATTACAGGAGGGGGAAAGGAGAGGAAGGCATTGGACATGCACAGGGAGCTCATAACAGGCTATCATAATAGTTTTCGCCGAAGAATTTTATCCCCCATTGTAGCTTCGTAACGTATCATGATGAAAAAATGAAATAATGGCTTACTTTTTCACCTTCATTATTCCACTCATTATAGAACAACGTGGAAATCCAGCAACACAAGAATTTAATAGAGCGTTGTGACGCCGCCAAACGTTTGGAGGAGTTCTGTTCATGCACCGCTCCTATTGTGGTCGACTCGATGCAGAATGAAGCGAACGACGCGTATGGAGCCTGGCCCGAGAGACTGTATATTATACAGCAAGGCAAGATAGTGTACGAGGGTGGGACGGGTCCCTATAACTACAACTTAGGGGAGGTGGAAAAGTGGTTAGAAAAATACAAAACCACTCTGTAACTACGTCCTAAAACAGGGGTGAAGTTCTAACTCGCCGGTCTTCATTTAGTCTTGTGATATGCCATCAATATCGATTTGTCAAACAAGGTTTTTTATGTCTAGCATTTTTTAAAAGACTGTAGCAATTCCTGTTACTTCCCCAATCAATGTAATTCGGATAATTCAAATGAAAAATTTTCATGGTGATTCATTGTACTTTTAACACGAATGACATTAATTAATATTCGTAACAGTAGACTTTAAGACTTCTTCTGTAAGGGAAGATAGGCTCAAAATGGCCTACATAGCTTTTTCGCATGACGTCAGTGCTTCCGTGTTGGTTTTTCGAGCAAATCCCCTGGGAATTGAAACAACCAGAGACTCGTTAGCTTTATGAACGAAGTGTTTGGTTTTTCGATTTCAGTGGCTGGCGCATTTGAAAAAAAAAAGAAATGTTTGTAAACAGATATCGTCCCTCTTGTTTCGTACGGAAAGACTTATATGGCCGCGGGTCACGTGACTTCATAGCACAAAAATCTCCCCACCCACCTCCCTCACCCCCTTCAGAATATTTAATTTTTAAGGACCGTATATGAGAATGCCCTACGGAGTAAATACGCTTCTCTTGATGAATGAAATCTTGTTCTTAACGAGCCGAATCCAAAAATGCTTTGCAGCTAATCCAAAAACTGCACTATTATGGTTCACATGCCAAGGTTTCACTCCGTGATTAAGGAAGCTACCCACTGGAAAATGACTCTTCCCTACCCTTACCGTGAGGGTTAACATGGATCAAACTCCTTCCCAGGGAACTAGACTCTCGGTGGAGAAAAGCTCTGGGAACGACGTTGAGCATGGGTTACTTTTACTACTATTCTTGGTTTTCACTCACGTGATCATCGGTCATATTTCCAATAAACAAAAGAAAAGCTTTGCTCAAGAATCCGGAGACAATGATTCTTCTTAATGACATTATAGTTCGATTTTTGGAGGATATGCTTAGGACATCAACAGGGTGGCCGTTGTTTGCTTGGAGCAGGGACCCCAACGTGCCGGCCGGCAGGTCAAGAGGAAGTTATGTGATGACCGCTAGTTTAATTTGATAATTCGTTGCAATGACAGTGGTATCGACATAGCCAATAAAACCAAGTTTCAAAGCAGGTCCTTTCAAGTTAAACCATTATATGTTGCGAAAGGTGAAACTGATAAACTGCCAATTTTTGTTCCTCGCGAAGAGAGATCAATGTAAATACTTAACTTGAAATAGTCAGTTTCCTGAATCTTCTGTCCATTCTAGCCGCTTTTTTGTTCATCTCTACGAAGTCCGAAATCCTGGATGACAGCCATAAAGGAAAAACACCATTTGAATGTGGATCTCTATGGCTCGACTAATAGTGTGGATATGAGGATTTGGTGTTTGGGCAATGAAGCTAAAGCTAGTCTAAACAGAAGGAATCTCGATAGTTAGGTAGTTGATTTGGCAAGCTAAGACATTTTCAATGGGTATACGATGGATTGTACCTTTTTTTTTAACAAAATAATACAATGAACAATGGCATGATTAAAACAATTGCCAAGTTCTCTCAATAAAGGAAGGCTTAATGCATTAAACTGTGTTCAAAAACTTACTCATCTGATTGACCGGAAACCAACTTACTTACAAAAAAAATGGCACGCAATGCGTACGTGTGGTAGTGCAGTAACTTGAAACACGGCTTTATTCGATAAATTTCAAGTGAGCTGCGTTTTGTTTTCCATAATCATAAAAATCAACCACGGCATCCGCCATTTTGTTTAAATGATCAGACGCGGGAAATCTGGAACGAGTGCTTTAATTGGCCAGACGTAGCAAAGTTCCTTGTGCTTATGCTGTGTTTCGTTTTACACGACGCAACCGAACGCAAGCATAAGCGCAAGAACAAGGAAAAGGAAAAGATTTAACCCTTGCGCATGCGCTTATGCTTGTGTCACCCTTGTTTTCACGGTGAAATAAGCGCTCTTATGCTTGCGTCGCTAGTGAAAACCAGGGTTAACAACTCGCGAAAAAAAAAAAGGATACATCTCTGACAAAATGATGGCAAGACACCGTGTTTTTGCTTTTGTCAGTTTGTTTTTTCTTTCTTTCTACAATCTTGGAGAAAACTCTTGGGAAAAATTCTAGCTTAAGCATCATTTGGCACGCACTCACAAAATATACATTGGTCCTTCCCCCATTACCCCCTTATTAATATTGATAATGTAATGCAAAATACTGTGCGAGCCTTTGGTCGCTTTTTTAAAAAAACACTGGAATGGGGGGAGGGAGCAAAGTAGGAAGAATTTACTCTTTATTAGAGCGTCACATTTTCCCAACGAGTTTTGTCCAAGATTGTAGTTTATAAAGTTCGACAAGAAATATGCGAATTCAACATCCAACCCGTGAGGTCGACCATTGATTCTGCAAAAGCCAAAAATTCACACTCCTAGACGAGCAGCGGTGATCTAACCCAAAGGTTGTGGGTTCAATTCCCACCGTGGTCAGAGTGTTTCTCTGTCCTTGTGTGGGCCCATTTCCATTAGTAGGGCTAACGCTCACATGGTTCATTTGGGGTACAAAACTAGCACTTCACGTTACACTCTAATCAATTAAGTCTGAGGTTATTTATCACCAGGTAATTCCACCGTTTTGGAAATAGAAGCTGCTTTAGTATTTATCAGCGTTACAAATTCTTGCCAATTTTGGGGCTCATTTGTTGAAATTCAAACACGCTTCCTGAAAATATACCTGTTTTAACATTCTCGTGATTTACGCACGCGCTGCGGGCCTATCTGCCACGGACTTACACTATATTAGATCAGGAAGTTTAAGAAAAGACGACGGCTACGGCAACGAGAACGCCACAATGCAAGAAGATAATTGGTTAAAAAAGAAAAAAAATAGTCGTGCTGAACGTGCAGCATGAATTTCCGTGCATTTCTGTGCCATACTCCACAAAACAACAACGTCAAATCACAAAATTTTAGGTTTTGGCGACAACCGTTCATATCTATCCAGTTTCATTATAGTTCACCCTTATTGTACAAATGAACAAGACGGAATAATTGCGAAATACTTGCTATAGCGTTAAGTTATATTTTGGAATGACATTTTCGTTGGCGTAGTGGTCGACGTCGTCTTTGCTTAAAGTCCCCACTCTTACAACTGGGTAAAATATTGTGTGGTGCAGTTCCAGTGCATTACCACAATAACATAATCACTAACAGAGAGGATCCAAACGAACCAACCACTCACGTGCACTAGTCCAATCGTCATAGCCAATAACATTACGGTCCACATGACAGACAATCAATAACCAATCAGCACATGTACGATCTCCTCTGGCAACACACTTAACACCTGACTCTAAAGATGACTTTAGCTCAGATGAGTGGTTGAATGCTTAATCGTGAAGAGGACTCTTTGTTTGGATTACACTGAACCAGACGATGTAATAAAAGTCTATTAATGTTTCTGCATATAGCAAGGCAATAGCCGAAAGCCTCCGGTACCCTTATCCTGTCTGTGTTATTCCCCCCCCCTCCCCTCCCAAAACTTGTTTGTGGTGCTGTTCTAGCAACAAGCTTGGACACTTGACACCAGAGAAGCACATGTGACACGAACCATCCTAAATATGTCTTCTTTTGTCGTTAGTTTCTAAGGAATCCGTGGTGCTGCATCGATGGGTGTTTAAAACACAAGAATTAAAATGATTAATTTTGGGTGTATGATTTGAGTTAGGAAACGCAAATTGGCAGTCGTGGACAAGGGCTCGAAATTTCAGCTTTTCAATAACGGATGTTGAATAATTTAATTACTGGGTTTCCAGTTGAAAAACGTGTAGTATTCGGAAATCGGCATAGTTGCGCAATAGGGTCTATCCTGTCATTTCCCTGCTAGCAAAGGTCTCTTTTCTTTTTGGTTTCGCTGGACTGACGAGGACGAGAAAATAGACCTCTGCCATGGGTCAAAACTCATTGTGTTGAGTATGCGTGGTGGTTACTTAGCGACCGAATCCTCACCTGAAACTTCACGTTGTTTCAGCTCACATACGACGGGACGGGATTCAAACCCATGACCCTTTGCGAGCCAGTGTACTGCTCTACCACCTGAGCTATGAAGCGATTGAGGCCGGATGTCTAGAAAGTGACAGTTGCTTAACTAAGTAGACTTTTTTTCAAAGACGGCGGACATTTTGATTTCTATTGTTTCGAAAGACATTATGGGATGCTCTTGGGGCACTTAATACTTGTTTGCTCCCTGGGCATCCCATAATAGCTATTTGAACGATCAAAATCAAATGCTCCCGTATCTGCAAAAAAGTCGTTTGTCAAGTTGAGTCCGTGGATCATTTCAGTCTTCCGTCTATAGAGTGTTTTCACGTGACGTCACGGCGGCCATTTTGGTGTCCCTAAACAATGGATCGGCGGCCATGTTGTGTACCCAACTAATCCTCCAGGAATGAACTCTATTACCACGCAAACGTTTTCTTTTGTTTCCGTGGAAAAACAAGGTTACTGATCACGTGAGTGAAAGCATTCCATAACCCTCAATTCAAACGCACATTTCTTTATAGACATACTGTTGAAAAATTTCCAAGGGATTCTCTCAAAAGTTTTAGCAACTTTTAGTGAGCACCTTTTACAACTATTTGAGCAATTTGTTGCACTTTTGAAGCACTCCTTTTTGTTTTTTCCACAGAAATTGGGACAAGCCTAAGCCTCTTAATCCTTAAACCCCCATGATCTAAAAGTTAATTCTCCTAACTACTTCCATATTTTTCTTAGTTGAATGGTCGAGAGAATTTAGTGGTATATCAGAACCATATCTTTAAGCTGACAATAATCTTCGTTCTCAATATTTGTCTACTGACAGTGTATTAAATTTGAGTGGTGGATTTATATACTGGTATTGTTGCACGATCCTTCAACCTGCGCATAATTAGTACAGGACAGTCACTCATTATCGTCTGCCATGTCATTCCTCAATACGTCTGTTTATTTCTTGTTTATTACAATACCTCAAACATGTAGATTAGTTATTTACATTACAAGAGACTTAAGTAAAGAGATGGGATGAAACGCTTCAACGGTGGCGCGACATTTCAACACTTCATTTGAAATCGATTTGTTGCCCATTCTATTTCTTGAAAATGAATTTCCCATACGTTTCTTAGATTAAATATTTTGTTTGCAAACGTTTCAACTAAACTAAACTAAACGAAACTAAAGTAAAGTAAAGTAAAGTAAGATGACTGAAGCAGAGGCAAAGAAACAAATATGAGTTCGTCCGCAAATTGTGCGTGGGGGATAAGGTTTCACGCAAACCCTGAGTGTGTCACAATTGGCCAATGAAGTATGTCGTTTGCAGGACTGTTCTACTATTGATTCTATAGACCTCTTTAGCTTGTACATTTTGTTTTCCAATTTCAGACCACGTGATGTTACTCTAGGGAAAACTTTCTTTCAAATTTCGTCCTATGCACGTGAATATGTACGCATAACTTCGGACAAAACAAAAGGTAAATTCCCTTGACAACATCACGTGGTCGGAAATTGGAAAACAAAACTTACAAGCTAAAGAGGTCTATTGCTATCAATTGCAAAGCCGATCTAATCCGTAGAAGCCACTTTGCAACCTCGAACGTTTTCATTCAGTTTATCACGCTATCAAGATGAAGAGCCTACCGTATGCCATAGCACTTGGTTTAACTTACATCAAATGCATTGTGGCCTTTGTTGTGAAAGTCGTGTTGTCCCACACTCCAATCCTTAAGAACAAGCTTCAAAAGTTCGAAGAAGAGAGCAATCGTGTTCCATACCAAAACTTTTGGGACGTTTACGGTGGACGCAAGCACTTCGTCTCCATTGTAAAAATACTGGTCGGTGATTTAAACAAGGTGGCTAAGCTTGGCTTTTCTGCTCCGAATTGCACAGTTGCCAAGGTTGATGGAAAAGAATGCAAGCTGTTAGATTTTACTAAAGGGAATCGCCCGCTTGTTCTTAACTTCGGCAGCTGCACCTGACCACCGTTCCTTGTCACTTTTGTGAAAGAATTTGAGACCGTCGTTCACAATTTTGACAAAGTTGCAGATTTTCTTACAGTATACATTAGCGAAGCTCACCCAACGGATGATTGGCGTTGGAATGTAAGTACTGGCCACCATATTCTTCTCTGTTTTTTTTTTATTTTAGACGAGAATTCATAACCTTTTAAGTGCACTTTTAGTTACCTTATAAGGTGGGGTTGTATAGGTCTTTGTTCATAACCATGTGTTAATCTTCTTCATCCAATTCCTCCGGGAAAACTAGGCTACCATATGGAGGTTAAAGTCCTTAGGTCACTCTCGCGTCCTGCAGATCAATCTACGTCACCAGCGCCTTAGCTTAGAGTATGACGCACTCCGAGCTACTTGCCTCAGTCATTTCTTCGTGAATTTTGAAAAAAAAGCACGATTCCAGAGTTGTCTTTGAATTGTACTCATATGATAAACGCTTAAAATACCTGCGGAGAGAATTTAACCATGGACATTGGCTCAGTTATAATTTTTTTTTTGGCTACGGACCTGGGGCCCTTTTCTCGAAAGTCCCGAACTTTACGGGCCATTTTCGGGTGTCACAATTCCCTCTGTATCTCAAGAACGGAGAGGATTTAAGGCAACAAACTTCACAGTCAGTTTGCTTTTTGTAACATTGAAAACATGTTTAAAAATTGGCTTTCCTGAACAAGCGGTTGGTAGATTCACAAATGGCTTTTTGGGCCCGAAAACTTTCGGGACTTTCGAGAAACGGATCTCTGGTCACTCCCCCTCCCCCTCCCCCCTCCCCCTCCCCCACCCAAAAAAAACAATGTTGATTTTTCTTCGCTATAAGTCACAAACTGGATGTATAATTGTTTGATTTTAACACATTCTCGTCACCAGAGCATCGGATCGACCCAAGGCTCTGGGAAACTCTTTGTAGAAGAACATGCCCCGTAGGGTTCTTATAGCCAAATATTGGCTGTTTGAACCTTACCGCGCCTGCTCACTCCTCGTGCTAACATGAATGCACCAATTAGAGCCGCTTTTGCTTGTTCTTCACGAAAACCAATAAGAAGACACTTTTGCTTCAGCGTTTCCCAGAGCTCTTCTCTCCCTCAGTCAGGAGATGAGCTCCGGAGTCGAGATTGCATTTTAACAATATTACAGGAGGGTAAGGCACTGGACATGCACAGGCTATCATAACATTTATCCCCCATACATGTAGCTTCGTAACGCATCATGATGAAAAAATGAAATAATGGCTTACTTTTTCACCTTCCTTATTCCATTTATCATTATAGAACAACGTGGAAATCCAGCAACACAAGAATTTAATAGAGCGTTGTGACGCCGCCAAACGTTTGGAGGAGTTCTGTTCATGCACCGCTCCTATTGTGGTCGACTCGATGCAGAATGAAGCGAACGACTCGTATGGAGCCTGGCCCGAGAGACTGTATATTATACAGCAAGGCAAGAAAGTGTACGAGGGTGGGACGGGTCCCTATAACTACAACTTAGGGGAGGTGGAAAAGTGGTTAGAAAAATACAAAACCACTCTGTAACTACGTCCGAAAACGGGGGAGAAGTTCTAACTCGCCGGTCTTCATTTAGTCTTGTGATATGCCATCAATATCGATTTGTCAAACAAGGTTTTTTATGTCTAGCATTTTTTAAAAGACTGTAGCAATTCCTGTTACTTCCCCAATCAATGTAATTCGGATAATTCAAATGAAAAATTTTCATGGTGATTCATTGTACTTTTAACACGAATGACATGAATTAATATTCGTAACATTAGACTTCGTAATTTAAGACTTCTTCTGTAAGGGAAGATAGGCTCGAAATGGCCTACATAGCTTTTTTTGCACGAAGTCAGTGCTTCCATGTTGGTTTTTCAAGCAAATCCCCTGGGAATTGAAGCAACCAGAGACTCGTTAGTTTTTGGAACGAAGTGTTTGGTTTTTCGATTTCATTGGCTGGCGCATTTGTAAAAAAAAAGAAAGAAATGTTTGTAAACAGATATTTTCCCTCTTCTTACGGAAAGACTTATATGGCCGCTGGTCACGTGACTTTATAGCGCAACAATTCCCCCCCCCCCCCCAACCCATTCAGCATATTTCATTTTTTAAGGACCGTATATGAGAATGCCCTACGGAGTAAATATGCTTTTCTTGATATAAGAAATCTTGTTCTTAACGAGCCGAATCCAAAAGTGCTTTGAGACTTCAATATTATGGTTCTCCTGCCAAGGTTTCACTACGTGATTAAGGAAGCTACCCACTGGAAAAAGGACTCCTCCCTACCCTTGCCGTGAGGGTTAACATGGATCAACGTCGTTCCCAGGGAAGAGACTCTCGGCAGAGAAAGGCTCGGGGAACGAGGTTGAACATGGGTTACTTTTACTACTATTCTTGGTTTTCACTCATGTGATCATCGGCCATATTTCTAATAATACAAAAGAAAGGTTTTGCTTTGTTAAGAATCCGTAGACGATGAGACTTCTTAATGAAATTATAGTTCGATTTTTGGAGGATATGCTTAGGACACCAACAGGGTGGCCGTTGTTTGTTTGGAATAGGGACCCCAACGTGCCGGCCGGCACGTCAAGAGGAAGTTATGTGATGACCGCTAGTTTAATTTGATAATTCGTTGCAATGACAGTGGTATCGACATAGCCAATAAAACCAAGTTTCAAAGCAGTTCCTTTCAAGTTAAACCATTATATGTTGCGAAAGGTGAAACTGATAAACTGCCAATTTTTGTTCCTCGCGAAGAGAGATCAATGTAAATACTTAACTTGAAATCGTCAGTTTCCTGAATCTTCTGTCCATTCTAGCCGCTTTTTTGTTCATCTCTACGAAGTCCGAAATCCTGGATGACAGCCATAAAGGAAAAACACCATTTGAATGTGGATCTCTATGGCTCGACTAATAGTGTGGATATGAGGATTTGGTGTTTGGGCAATGAAGCTAAAGCTAGTCTAAACAGAAGGAATCTCGATAGTTAGATAGTTGATTTGGCAAGCTAAGACGTTTTCAATGGGTATACGATGGATTGTACCGTTTTTTTTAACAAAATAATACAACGAACAATGGCATGATTAAAACAATTGCCAAGTTCTCTCAATAAAGGAAGGCTTAATGCATTAAACTGTGTTCAAAAACTTACTCATCTGATTGACCAGAAACCAACTTATTTACAAAAAAATAGGCACGCAATGCGTACGTGTGGTAGTGCAGTAACTTGAAACACGGCTTTATTAGATAAATTTCAAGTGAGCTGCGTTGTGTTTTCCATAATCATAAAAATCAACCACGGCATCCGCCATTTTGTTCAAATGATCAGTCGCGGGAAATCTGGAACGAGTGCTTTAATTGGCCAGACGTAGCAAATTTCCTTGTGCTTATGCTGTGCTTCGTTTTACACAACGCAACCGAACGCAAGCATAAGCGCAAGAACAAGAAAAAGGAAAAGATTTAACCCTTGCGCATGCGCTTATGCTTGCGTCAACCTCGTTTTCACGGTGAAATACGCGCTCTTATGCTTGCGTCGCTAGTGAAAACCAGGGTTAACAACTCGCGAAAAAAAAAAAAAGGATACATCTCTGACAAAATGATGGGAAGACACCGGGTTTTTGCTTTTGTCAGTTTGTTTTTTCTTTCTTTCTACAATCTTGGACAAGACTCTTGGGAAAATTCTAGCTTAAGCATCATTTGGCACGCACTCACAAAATACATTGGTCCTTCCCCCCTTACCCCCTTATTAATATTGATAATGTAATGCAAAATACTGTGCGAGCCTTTGGTCGCTTTTTGAAAAAACATTGAAATGGGGGGAGGGGGCAAAGTAGGAAGAATTTACTCTTTATTAGAGGGCCACATTTTCCCAATGAGTTTTGTCCAAGATTGTAGTTTATAAAGTTCGACAAGAAATATGCGAATTCAACATCCAACCCGTGAGGTCGACCATTCATTCTGCAAAAGCCAAAAATTCACACTCCCAGACGAGCAGCGGTGATCTAGCCCGAAGGTTGTGGGTTCAATTCCCACCCTGGTCAGAGTTTTTTTCTGTCCTTGTGTGAGCCCATTTCCATTAGTAGGGCTAATGCTCACATGGTTCATTTGGGGTACAAAACTAGCACTTCACGTTACATTCTAATCAATTAAGTCTGAGGTTATTTATCACCAGGTAATTCCATCGTTTTGGAAATAGAAGCTGCTTTAGTATTTATCAGCGTTACAAATTCTTGCCATTTTTGGGGCTCATTTGTTGAAATTCAAACACGCTTCCTGAAAATATACCTGTTTTAACATTCTCGTGATTTACGCACGCGCTGCGGGCCTATCTGCCACGGACGTACACTATATTAGATCAGGGAGTTTAAGCAAAGACGACGGCTACGGCAACGAGAACGCCACAATGCAAGAAGGTAATTTGTTAAAAAAGAAAAAAAATAGTCGTGCTGAACGTGCAGCATGAATTTCCGTGCATTTCTGTGCCATACTCCACAAAACAACAACGTCAAATCACAAAATTTTAGATTTTGGCGACAACCGTTCATATCTATCCAGTTTCATTATAGTTCACCCTTATTGTACAAATGAACAAGAC
>NC_090889.1:19944702-19964702 GCF_036669925.1 Montipora capricornis
AAAAATACAAAACCACTCTGTAACTACGTCCTAAAACGGGGGAGAAGTTCTAACTCGCCGGTCTTCATTTAGTCTTGTGATATGCCATCAATATCGATTTGTCAAACAAGGTTTTTATGTCTAGCATTTTTTAAAAGACTGTAGCAATTCCTGTTACTTCCCCAATCAATGTAATTCGGATAATTCAAATGAAAAATTTTCATGGTGATTCATTGTACTTTTAACACGAATGACATTAATTAATATTCGTAACAGTAGACTTTAAGACTTCTTCTGTAAGGGAAAATGGCCTACATAGCTTTTTCGCATGACGTCAGTGCTTCCGTGTTGGTTTTTCGAGCAAATCCCCTGGGAATTGAAACAACCAGAGACTCGTTAGCTTTATGAACGAAGTGTTTGGTTTTTCGATTTCAGTGGCTGGCGCATTTGAAAAAAAAAAGAAATGTTTGTAAACAGATATCGTCCCTCTTGTTTCGTACGGAAAGACTTATATGGCCGCGGGTCACGTGACTTCATAGCACAAAAATCTCCCCACCCACCTCCCTCACCCCCTTCAGAATATTTAATTTTTAGGGACCGTATATGAGAAATGCCCTACGGAGTAAATACGCTTCTCTTGATGTATGAAATCTTGTTCTTAACGAGCCGAATCCAAAAATGCTTTGCAGCTAATCCAAACACTGCACTATTATGATTCACATGCCAAGGTTTCACTCCGTGATTAAGGAAGCTACCCACTGGAAAATGACCCTTCCCTACCCTTACCGTGAGGGTTAACATGGATCAACCTCCTTCCCAGGAAGCGAGACTCTCGGTAGAGAAAAGCTCTGGGAACGAGGTTGAACATGGGTTACGTTTTCTACTATTCTTGGTTTTCAATCACGTGATCATTGGTCATATTTCCAATAAACAAAAGAAAAGCTTTGCTTAAGAATCCGGAGACGACGATTCTTCTTAATGAAATTATAGTTCGATTCATGGAGGATATGGCCGTTGCTTGTTTGGAGCAGGGACCCCAACGTGCCGGCCGAGACGTCAAGAGGAAGTTATGTGATGACAGCTAGTTTAATTTGATAATTCGTTGCAATGACAGTGGTATCGACATAGCCAATAAAACCAAGTTTCAAAGCAGTTCCTTTCAAGTTAAACCATTATATGTTGCGAAAGGTGAAACTAATAAACTGCCAATTTCTGTTCCTCGCGAAGAGAGATCAATGTAAATACTTAACTTGAAATCGTCAGTTTCCTGAATCTTCTGTCCATTCTAGCCGCTTTTTTGTTCATCTCTACGAAGTCCGAAATCCTGGATGACAGCCATAAAGGAAAAACACCATTTGAATGTGGATCTCTATGGCTCGACTAATAGTGTGGATATGAGGATTTGGTGTTTGGGCAATGAAGCTAAAGCTAGTCTAAACAGAAGGAATCTCGATAGTTAGATAGTTGATTTGGCAAGCTAAGACGTTTTCAATGGGTATACGATGGATTGTACTTTTTCTTAAACAAAATAATACAATGAACAATGGCATTATTAAAACAATTGCCAAGTTCTCTCAATAAAGAAATGCTTTATGCATTAAACTGTGTTCAAAAATATGTTGGTTTCTGGTCAATCAGATGAGTAAGTTTACAAAAAAATAGGTACGCAATGCGTACGTGTGGTAGTGCAGTAACTTGAAACACGGCCTTATTCGATAAATTTCAAGTGAGCTGCGTTTTGTTTTCCATAATCATAAAAATCAACCACGGCATCCGCCATTTTGTTTAAATGATCAGACGCGGGAAATCTGGAACGAGTGCTTTAATTGGCCAGACGTAGCAAATTTCCTTGTGCTTATGCTTTGTTTCGGTTTACACGACGTAACCGAACGCAAGCAAGCAAGCAAGTTGCTTGCGTCAACCTCGTTTTCACGGTGAAATAAGCGCTCTTATGCTTGCGTCGCTAGTGAAAACCAGGGTTAACAACTCGCGAAAAAAAAAAGGATACATCTCTGACAAAATGATGGCAAGACACCGGGTTTTGCTTTTGTCAGTTTGTTTTTTCTTTCTTTCTACAATCTTGGACAAAACTGTTGCGAAAAATTCTAGCTTAAGCATCATTTGGCACGCACTCACAAAATACAGTGGTCCTTCCCCCCTTACCCCCTTACCCTTACCAATATTGATAATGTAATGCAAAATACTGTGCGAGCCTTTGGTCGCTTTTTGAAAAAACATTGAAATGGGAAGAGGGGGCAAAGTAGGAAGAATTTACTCCTTATTAGAGAGCCACATTTTCCCAATGAGTTTTGTCCAAGATTGTAGTTTATAAAGTTCGACAAGAAATATGCGAATTCAACATCCAACCCGTGAGGTCGACCATTGATTCTGCAAAAGCCAAAAATTCACACTCCCAGACGAGCAGCGGTGATCTAACCCGAAGGTCGTGGGTTCAATTCCCACCCTGGTCAGAGTTTTTTTCTGTCCTTGTGTGGGCCCATTTCCATTAGTAGGGCTAACGCTCACATGGTTCATTTGGGATACAAAACTAGCACTTCACGTTACACTCTAATCAATTAAGTCTGAGGTTATTTATCACCAGGTAATTCCATCGTTTTGGAAATAGAAGCTGCTTTAGTATTTATCAGCGTTACAAATTCTTGCCAATTTTGGGGCTCATTTGTTGAAATTCAAACACGCTTCCTGAAAATATACCTGTTTAACATCCTCGTGATTTACGCACGCGCTGCGGGCCTATCTGCCACGGACTTACACTATATTAGATCAGGGAGTTTAAGCAAAGACGACGGCTACGGCAACGAGAACGCCACAATGCAAGAAGATAATTGGTTAAAAAAGAAAAAAAATTGTCGTGCTGAACGTGCAGCATGAATTTCCGTGCATTTCTGTGCCATACTCCACAAAACAACAACGTCAAATCACAACATTTTAGGTTTTGGCGACAACCGTTCATATCTATCCAGTTTCATTATAGTTCACCCTTATTGTACAAATGAACAAGACGGAATAATTGCGAAATACTTGCTATAGCGTTAAGTTATATTTTGGAATGACATTTTCGTTGGCGTAACGGTCGACGTCGTCTTTGCTTAAACTCCCTACTCTTACAACTGGGTGAAATATTGTGTGGTGCACTTCCGGTGCATTACCACAACAACATAATCACTAACAGAGAGGATCCAAACGAACCAACCACTCACGTGCACTAGTCCAATCGTCATAGCCAATAACATTACTGTCCACATGACAGACAATCAATAACCAATCAGCACATGTACGATCTCCTCTGGCAACACACTTAACACCTGACTCTAAAGATGACTTTAGCTCAGATGAGTGGTTGAATGCTTAATCGTGAACAGGATTCTTTGTTTGGATTACACTGAACCAGACGATGTAATAAAAGTCTATTAATGTTTCTGCATATAGCAAGGCAATAGCCGAAAGCCTCCGGTACCCTTATCCTGTCTGTGTTATTCCCCACCCCTCCCTTCCAAAAACTTGCTTGTGGTGCTGTTCTAGCAACAAGCTTGGACACGTGACACCAGAGAAGCCCATGTGACACGATCCATCCTAAATTTGTCTTCTTTTGTCGTTAGTTTCTAAGGAATCCGTGCTGCTGCATCGATGGGTGTTTGAAACACAAGAATTAACACGATTAATTTTGGGTGTATCATTTGAGTTAGGAAACGCAAATTGGCAGTATTGGACAAGGGCTCGAAATTTCAGCTTTTCAATAACGGATGTTGGTTAATTTAATTACTGGGTTTCCAGTTGAAAAACGTGTAGTATTTTAAAGGTTTTTTTCCTGTGTCGGAAATCGGCATAGTTGCGCAATAGGGTCTATCCTGTCATTTCCCTCTTAGCAAAGGTCTCTTTTCCTTTTGGTTTCGCTGGACTGACGAGTACGAGAAAATAGACCTCTGCCATGGGTCAAAACTCATTGTGTTGAGTATGCGTGGTGGTTACTTAGCGACCGAATCCTCACCTGAAACTTCACGTTGTTTCAGCTCACATACGACGGGACGGGATTCAAACCCATGACCCTTTGCGAGCCAGTGTACTGCTCTACCAACTGAGCTATGACGCGATTCAGGCCGGAGGTCTAGAAAGTGACAGTTGCTTAACTAAGTAGACTTTTTTTCAAAGACGGCGGACATTTTGATTTCTATTGTTTCGAAAGACATTATGGGATGCTCTTGGGGCAAGTTAATACGTGTTTGCTTCCTGGGCATCCCATAATAGCTATTTGAACGATCGAAATCAAATGCTGCCGTATCTGCAAAAAAGTCTTTTGTCAAGTTGAGTCCTTGGATCATTTCAGTCTTCCGTCTATAGAGTGTTTTCACGTGACGTCACGGCGGCCATGTTGGTAATCCTAAACAATAGAACGGCAGCCATGTTGGGGTACCCAACTAATCCTCCAGGAATTGAGCTCTATTATCATGCAAATGTTTTCTTTTGTTTCAGTGGAAAAAAAAGGTTACTGATCACGTGAGTGAAAGCATTCCATAACCCTCAATTCAAACGCACATTTCTTTATAGACATACTGTTGAAAAATTTCCAAGGGATTGTCTCAAAAGTTTTAACAACTTTTAGTGAGCACCTTTTACAACTATTTGAGCAATTTGTTGCACTTTTGAAGCACTCCTTTTTGTTTTTTCCACAGAAATTGGGACAAGCCTAAGCCTCTTAATCCTTTAACCCCCATGATCTAAAAGTTAATTATCCTAACTACTTCCATATATTTCTTAGTTGAATGGTCGAGAGAATTTAGTGGTATATCAGAACCATATCCTTAAGCTGACAATAATCTTCGTTCTCAATATTTGTCTACTGACAGTGTATTAAATTTGAGTGGTGGATTTATATACTGGTATTGTTGCACGATCCTTCAACCTGCGCATAATTAGTACAGGACAGTCACTCATTATCGTCTGCCATGTCATTCCTCAATACGTCTGTTTATTTCTTGTTTATTACAATACCTCAAACATGTAGATTAGTTATTTACATTACAAGAGACTTAAGTAAAGAGATGGGATGAAACGCTTCAACGGTGGCGCGACATTTTAACACTTCATTTGAAATCGATTTGTTGCCCATTCTATTTCTTGAAAATGAATTTCCCATACGTTTCTTAGATTAAATATTTTGTTTGCAAACGTTTCAACTAAACTTAACTAAACTAAGGTAAAGTAAAGTAAGATTACTGAAGCAGAGGCAAAGAAACAAATATGAGTTCGTCCGCAAATTGTGCGTGGGGGATAAGGTTTCACGCAAACCCTGAGTCTGTCACAATTGGCCAATGAAGTATGTCGTTTGCAAGACTGTTCTACTATTGATTCTATAGACCTCTTTAGCTTGGACATTTTGTTTTGCAATTTCAGACCACGTGATGTTACCCTAGGGAAAACTTTCTTTCAAATTTCGTCCTATGCACGTGAATATGTACGCATAACTTCTGACAAAACAAAAGGTAAATTCCCTTGACAACATCACGTGGTCTGAAACTTACAAGCTAAAGAGGTCTATTGCTATCAATTTCAAAGCCGATCTAATCCGTGGAAGCCACTTTGCAACCTCGAATGTCTTCACTCAGTTTATCACGCTATCAAGATGAAGAGCCTACCGTATGCCATAGCACTTGGTTTAACTTACATCAAAGGCATTGTCGCCTTTGTTGTGAAAGTCGTGTTGTCCCACACTCCAATCCTTAAGAACAAGCTTCAAAAGTTCGAAGAAGAGAGCAATCGTGTTCCATACCAAAACTTTTGGGACGTTTACGGTGGACGCAAGCACTTCGTCTCCATTGTAAAAATACTGGTCGGTGATTTAAACAAGGTGGCTAAGCTTGGCTTTTCTGCTCCGAATTGCACAGTTGCCAAGGTTGATGGAAAAGAATGCAAGCTGTTAGATTTTACTAAAGGGAATCGCCCGCTTGTTCTTAACTTCGGCAGCTGCACCTGACCACCGTTCCTTGTCACTTTTGTGAAAGAATTTGAGACCGTCGTTCACAATTTTGACAAAGTTGCAGATTTTCTTACAGTATACATTAGCGAAGCTCACCCAACGGATGATTGGCGTTGGAATGTAAGTACTGGCCACCATATTCTTCTCTGTTTTTTTTTTTATTTTAGACGAGAATTCATAACCTTTTGCGTGCACTTTTAGTTACCTTATAAGGTGGGGTTGTATAGGTCTTTGTTCATAACCATGTCTTAATCTTCTTCATCCAATTCCTCCGGGAAAACTAGGCTACCATATGGAAGTCACTTTCGCGCCCTGCAGATCAATCTACGTCATCAGCGCCTTAGCTTAGAGTATGACGCAATCCGAGCTACTTGCCTCAGTCATCTCTTCGTGAATTTTGAAAAAAAAGCGCGATTCCAGAGTTGTCTTTGAAATGTACTCATATGATAAACGCTTAAAATACCTGCGGAGAGAATTTAACCATGGACATTGGCTCAGTCATAATTTTTTTTTTTGGCTACGGACCTGGGGCCCTTTTCTCGAAAGTCCCGAAACTTTACGGGCCATTTTCGGGTGTCACAACTCCCTCTGTATCTCAAGAACGGAGAGGATTTAAGGCAACAAACTTCACAGTCAGTTTGCTTTTTGTAACATTGAAAACATGTTTAAAAATTGGCTTTCCTGAACAAGCGGTTGGCAGATTCACAAATGGCTTTTTGGGCCCGAAAAACTTTCGGGACTTTCGAGAAACGGGTCTCTGGTCACTCCTCGTCCCCCACTCCCCCTCCCCCCCAAAAAAAACAACGTTGAGTTTTCTTTGCTATAAGTCACAAACTGGATGTATAATTGTTTGATTTTAACACATTCTCGTCACCAGAGCCTCGGATCGGCCCAAGGCTCTGGGAAACTCTGTGTAGGAGAATATGCGCCGTAGGGTTCTCATAGCCAAATATTGGCTATTTGAACAACGTGTAACATGAATGCACCAATAGACCAATTTCGATATATTAAAATTCAATCCTAAACAAAAGACATCATCTCGAGGCTCTGGGGAATAAATATAAGGATTTGTATGAGTTTATTCCCTAGAGCCTGGACATGATGCCTTTTGTTTTGGACTGAATTTTTATATATCGAAAGTAGTCTATTAGAGACTCTTTTTATTGTTCTTCACGGAAACCAATGAGAAGACATTTTGCTCCAGGGTTCCCCAGAGCTCATCTCTCCCTTAGTCAAGAGAGGAGTTCTGGGGTCGAGATTGGATTTTAACAATATTACAGGAGGGTAAGGCATTAAACATGCACAGGCTATCATAATATTTATTCCCCATACATGTAGCTTCGTAACGCATCATAATGAAAAAATGAAATAATGGCTTACTTTTTCACCTTCATTATTCCACTCATTATAGAACAACGTGGAAATCCAGCAACACAAGAATTTAATAGAGCGTTGTGACGCCGCCAAACGTTTGCAGGAGTTCTGTTCATGTACCGCTCCTATTGTGGTCGACTCGATGCAGAATGAAGCGAACGACGCGTATGGAGCCTGGCCCGAGAGACTGTATATTATACAGCAAGGCAAGATAGTGTACGAGGGTGGGACGGGTCCCTACAACTACAACTTAGGGGAGGTGGAAAAGTGGTTAGAAAAATACAAAACCACTCTGTAACTACGTCCTAAAACGGGGGAGAAGTTCTAACTCGCCGGTCTTCATTTAGTCTTGTGATATGCCATCAATATCGATTTGTCAAACAAGGTTTTTTATGTCTAACATTTTTTAAAAGACTGTAGCAATTCCTGTTATTTCCCCAATCAATGTAATTCGGATAATTCAAATGAAAATTTTTCATGGTGATTCATTGTACTTTTAACACGAATGACATTAATTAATATTCGTAACATTAGACTTCGTAATTTAAGACTTCTTCTGTAAGGGAAGGTAGGCTCGAAATGGCCTACATAGCTTTTTTTGCACGACGTCAGTGCTTCCATGTTGGTTTTTCAAGCAAATCCCCTGGGAATTGAAGCAACCAGAGACTCGTTAGTTTTTGGAACGAAGTGTTTGGTTTTTCGATTTCAGTGGCTGGCGCATTTGTGAAAAAAAAAGAAAGAAATGTTTGTAAACAGACATTTTCCCTCTTCTTACGGAAAGACTTATATGGCGGCTGGTCACGTGACTTTATAGCGCAAAAATCCCCCACCCCCCCCGCAACCCCTTCAGCATATTTCATTTTTTAAGGACCGTATATGAGAATGCCCTACGGAGTAAATATGCTTCTCTTGATATAAGAAATCTTGTTCTTAACGAGCCAAATCCAAAAGTGCTTTGAGACTAATCCGAAAACTTCAATATTATGATTCTCCTGCCAAGGTTTCACTCCGTGATTAAGGAAGCTACCCACTGGAAAATGACTCCTCCCTACCCTTGCCGTGAGGGTTAACATGGATCAACGTCGTTCCCAGGGAAGAGACTCTCGGCAGAGAAAAGCTCTGGGAACGAGGTTGAACAAGGGTTACTTTTAATACTATTCTTGGTTTTCACTCACGTGATCATCGGCCACATTTCTAATAATACAAAAGAAACGTTTTGCTTTGTTAAGAATCCGGAGACGATGAGACTTCTTAATGAAATTATAGTTCAATTTTTGAAGGATATGCTTAGGACACCAACAGGGTGGCCGTTGTTTGTTTGGAATAGGGACCCCAACGTGCCGGCCGGCACGTCAAGAGGAAGTTATGTGATGACCGCTAGTTTAATTTGATAATTCGTTGCAATGACAGTGGTATCGACATAGCCAATAAAACCAAGTTTCAAAGCAGTTCCTTTCAAGTTAAACCATTATATGTTGCGAAAGGTGAAACTGATAAACTGCCAATTTTTGTTCCTCGCGAAGAGAGATCAATGTAAATACTTAACTTGAAATCGTCAGTTTCCTGAATCTTCTATCCATTCTAGCCGCTTTTTTGTTCATCTCTACGAAGTCCGAAATCCTGGATGACAGCCATAAAGGAAAAACACCATTTGAATGTGGATCTCTATGGCTCGACTAATAGTGTGGATATGAGGATTTGGTGTTTGGGCAATGAAGCTAAGGCTAGTCTAAACAGAAGGAATCTCGATAGTTAGGTAGTTGATTTGGCAAGCTAAGACATTTTCAATGGGTATACGATGGATTGTACCTTGCATGATTAAAACAATTGCCAAGTTCTCTCAATAAAGGAAGGCTTAATGCATTAAACTGTGTTCAAAAACTTACTCATCTGATTGACCAGAAACCAACTTATTTACAAAAAAATAGGCACGCAATGCGTACGTGTGGTAGTGCAGTAACTTGAAACACGGCTTTATTCGATAAATTTCAAGTGAGCTGCGTTTTGTTTTCCATAATCATAAAAATCAACCACGGCATCCGCCATTTTGTTGAAATGATCAGACGCGGGAAATCTGGAACGAGTGCTTTAATTGGCCAGACGCAGCCAATTTCCTTGTGCTTATGCTGTGTTTCGTTTTACATAACGCAACCGAACGCAAGCATAAGCGCAAGAACAAGGAAAAGGAAAAGATTTAACCCTTGCGCATGCGCTTATGCTTGCGTCAACCTCGTTTTCATGGTGAAATAAGCGCTCTTATGCTTGCGTCGCTAGTGAAAACCAGGGTTACCAACTCGCGAAAAAAAAAAAAGGATACATCTCTGACAAAATGATGGCAAGACACCGGGTTTTTGCTTTTGTCAGTTTGTTTTTTCCTTCTTTCTACAATCTTGGACAAAACTCATGGGAAAAATTCTAGCTTGAGCATCATTTGGCACGCACTCACAAAATACATTGGTCCTTCCCCCCTTACCCCCTTACCAATATTGATAATGTAATGCAAAATACTGTGCGAGCCTTTGGTCGCTTTTTCAAAAAAACCTTGAAATGGGGGGAGGGGGCAAAGTAGGAAGAATTTACTCTTTATTAGAGGGCCACATTTTCCCAATGAGTTTTGTCCAAGATTGTAGTTTATAAAGTTCGACAAGAAATATGCGAATTCAACATCCAACCCGTGAGGTCAACCATTGATTCTGCAAAAGCCAAAAATTTACACTCCCAGACGAGCAGCGGTGATCTAACCCGAAGGTCGTGGGTTCAATTCCAACCCTGGTCAGAGTTTTTCTCTGTCCTTGTGTGGGCCCATTTCCATTAGTAGGGCTAACGCTCACATGGTTCATTTGGGGGTACAAAACTAGCACTTCACGTTACACTCTAATCAGTTAAGTCTGAGGTTATTTATCACCAGGTAAATCCATCGTTTTGGAAATAGAAGCTGCTTTAGTATTTATCAGCGTTACAAATTCTTGCCAATTTTTGGGGCTCATTTGTTAAAATTCGAACACGCTTCCTGAAAATATACCTGTTTTAACATTCTCGTGGTTTACGCACGCCCTGCAGGCCTATCTGCCACGGACTTACACTATATTAGATCAGGGAGTTTAAGCAAAGACGACGGCTACGGCAACGAGAACGCCACAATGCAAGAAGATAATTGGTTAAAAAAGAAAAAAAATAGTCGTGCTGAACGTGCAGCATGAATTTCCGTGCATTTCTGTGGCATACTCCACAAAACAACAACGGCAAATCACAAAATTTTAGGTTTTGGCGACAACCGTTCATATCTGTCCAGTTTCATGATAGTTCACCCCTATTGTACAAATGAACAAGACGGAATAATTGCGGAATACTTGCTATAGCGTTAAGTTATATTTTGGAATGACATTTTCGTTGGCGTAGCGGTCGACGTCGTCTTTGCTTAAACTCTCTACTCTTACAACTGGGTGAAATATTGTGTGGTGCACTTCCAGTGCATTACCACAACAACATAATCACTAACAGAGAGGATCCAAACGAACCAACCACTCACGTGCACTAGTCCAATCGTCATAGCCAATAACATTACGGTCCACATGACAGACAATCAATAACCAATCAGCACATGTACGATCTCCTCTGGCAACACACTTAACACCTGACTCTAAAGATGACTTTAGCTCAGATGAGTGGTTGAATGCTTAATCGTGAATAGGATTCTTTGTTTGGATTACACTGAACCAGACGATGTAATTAAAGTCTATTAATGTTTCTGCATATAGCAAGGCAATAGCCGAAAGCCTCCGGTACCCTTATCCTGTCTGTGTTATTCCCCACCCCTCCCTTCCAAAAACTTGCTTGTGGTGCTGTTCTAGCAACAAGTTTGGACACGTGACACCAGAGAAGCACGTGTGACACGAATCTTCCTAAACACGTCTTCTTTTGTCGTTAGTTTCTAAGGAATTCGTGGTGCTGCATCGATGGGTGTTTGAAACACAAGAATTAACATGATTAATTTTGGGTCTATCATTTGAGTTAGGAAACGCAAATTGGCAGTCTTGGACAAGGGCTCGAAATTTCAGCTTTTCAATAACGGATGTTGGTTAATTTAATTACTGGGTCTCCAGTTGAAAAACGTGTAGTATTTAAAGTTTTTTTTCCTGTGTCGGAAATCGGCATAGTTGCGCAATAGGGTCTATCCTGTCATTTCCCTGCTAGCAAAGGTCTCTTTTCCTTTTGGTTTCGCTGGACTGACGAGTACGAGAAAATAGACCTCTGCCATGGGTCAAAACTCATTGTGTTGAGTATGCGTGGTGGTTACTTAGCGACCGAATCCTCACCTGAAACTTCACGTTGTTTCAGCTCACATACGACGGGACGGGATTCAAACCCATGACCCTTTGCGAGCCAGTGTACTGCTCTACCAACTGAGCTATGAAGCGATTTAGGCCGGAGGTCTAGAAAGTGACAGTTGCTTAACTAAGTAGACTTTTTTTCAAAGACGGCGGACATTTTGATTTCTATTGTTTCGAAAGACATTATGGGATGCTCTTGGGGCAAGTTAATACGTGTTTGCTTCCTGGGCATCCCATAATAGCTATTTGAACGATCGAAATCAAATGCTCCTGTATCTGCAAAAAAGTCTTTTGTCAAGTTGAGTCCGTGGATCATTTCAGTCTTCCGTCTATAGAGTGTTTTCACGTGACGTCACGGCGGCCATGTTGGTAATCCTAAACAATAGAACGGCAGCCATGTTGGTGTACCCAACTAATCCTCCAGGAATTGAGCTCTATTATCATGCAAATGTTTTCTTTTGTTTCAGGGTAAAAAAAAAGGTTACTGATCACGTGAGTGAAAGCATTCCATAACCCTCAATTCAAACGCACATTTCTTTATAGACATACTGTTGAAAAATTTCCAAGGGATTCTCTCAAAAGTTTTAGCAACTTTTAGTGAGCACCTTTTACAACTATTTGAGCAATTTGTTGCACTTTTGAAGCACTCTTTTTTGTTTTTTCCACAGAAATTGGGACAAGCCTAAGCCTCTTAATCCTTTAACCCCCATGATCTAACAGTTAATTATCCTAACTACTTCCATATATTTCTTAGTTGAATGGTCGAGAGAATTTAGTGGTATATCAGAACCATATCCTTAAGCTGACAATAATCTATGTTCTCAATACTTGTCTACCTGACACTGTATTAAATTTGAGAGGTGGATTTATATACTGGTATTGTTGCACGATCCTTCAACCTGCGCATAATTAGTACAGGACAGTCACTCATTATCGTCTGCCATGTCATTCCTCAATACGTCTGTTTATTTCTTGTTTATTACAATACCTCAGACATGTAGATTAGTTATTTACATTACAAGAGACTTAAGTAAAGAGATGGGATGAAACGCTTCAACGGTGGCGCGACATTTTAACACTTCATTTGAAATCGATTTGTTGCCCATTCTATTTCTTGAAAATGAATTTCCCATACGTTTCTTAGATTAAATATTTTGTTTGCAAACGTTTCAACTAAACTAAACTAAACTAAGGTAAAGTAAAGTAAGATTACTGAAGCAGAGGCAAAGAAACAAATATGAGTTCGTCCGCAAATTGTGCGTGGGGGATAAGGTTTCACGCAAACCCTGAGTGTGTCACAATTGGCCAATGAAGTATGTCGTTTGCAAGACTGTTCTACTATTGATTCTATAGACCTCTTTAGCTTGTACATTTTGTTTTGCAATTTCAGACCACGTGATATTACCCTAGGGAAAACTTTCTTTCAAATTTCGTCCTATGCACGTGAATATGTACGCATAACTTCTGACAAAACAAAAGGTAAATTCCCTTGACAACATCACGTGGTCTGAAATTGGAAAACAAAACTTACAAGCTTAAGAGGTCTATTGCTATCAATTGCAAAGCCGATCTAATCCGTGGAAGCCACTTTGCAACCTCGAATGTTTTCACTCAGTTTATCACGCTATCAAGATGAAGAGCCTACCGTATGCCATAGCACTTGGTTTAACTTACATCAAATGCATTGTCGCCTTTGTTGTGAAAGTGGTGTTGTCCCACACTCCAATCCTTAAGAACAAGCTTCAAAAGTTCGAAGAAGAGAGCAATCGTGTTCCATACCAAAACTTTTGGGACGTTTACGGTGGACGCAAGCACTTCGTCTCCATTGTAAAAATACTGGTCGGTGATTTAAACAAGGTGGCTAAGCTTGGTTTTTCTGCTCCGAATTGCACAGTTGCCAAGGTTGATGGAAAAGAATGCAAGCTGTTAGATTTTACTAAAGGGAATCGCCCGCTTGTTCTTAACTTCGGCAGCTGCACCTGACCACCGTTCCTTGTCACTTTTGTGAAAGAATTTGAGACCGTCGTTCACAATTTTGACAAAGTTGCAGATTTTCTTACAGTATACATTAGCGAAGCTCACCCAACGGATGATTGGCGTTGGAATGTAAGTACTGGCCACCATATTCTTCTCTGTTTTTTTTTTATTTTAGACGAGATTTCATAACCTTTTAAGTGCACTTTTAGTTACCTTATAAGGTGGGGTTGTATAGGTCTTTGTTCATAAACATGTCTTAATCTTCTTCATCCAATTCCTCCGGGAAAACTAGGCTACCATATGGAGGTTAAAGTCCTTAGGTCACTTTCGCGTCCTGCAGATCAATCTACGTCACCAGCGCCTTAGCTTAGAGTATGACGCACTCCGAGCTACTTGCCTGAGTCATTTTTTCGTGAATTTTGAAAAAAAAGCGCGATTCCAGAGTTGTCTTTGAAATGTACTCATATGATAAACGCTTAAAATACCTGCGGAGAGAATTTAACCATGGACATTGGCTCAGTTATAATTTTTTTTTTGGCTACGGACCTGGGGCCCTTTTCTCGAAAGTCCCGAAACTTTACGGGCCATTTTCGGGTGTCACAATTCCCTCTGTATCTCAAGAACGGAGAGGATTTAAGGCAACAAACTTCACAGTCAGTTTGCTTTTTGTAACATTGAAAACATGTTTAAAAATTGGCTTTCCTGAACGAGCGGTTGGCAGATTCACAAATGGCTTTTTGGGCCCGAAAACTTTCGGGACTTTCGAGAAACGGGTCTCTGGTCACTCCTCCTCCCCCTTCCCCCACCCCCCCAAAAAAAACAACGTTGAGTCTTCTTCGCTATAAGTCACAAACTGGATGTATAATTGTTTGATTTTAACACATTCTCGTCACCAGAGCCTCGGATCGGCCTAAGGCTCTGGGAAACTCTGTGTAGGAGAACATGCACCGTAGGGTTCTCATAGCCAAATATTGGCTATTTGAACAACGTGTAACATGAATGCACCAATTAGAGACTCTTTTTATTGTTCTTCACGAAAACCAATGAGAAGACATTATGCTTGAGGGTTCCCCAGAGCTCATCTCTCCCTCAGTCAAGAGACGAGTTCTGGGGTCGAGACTGGATTTTAACAATATTACAGGAGGGTAAGGGATTGGACATGCACAGGCTATCATAATATTTATCCCCCATACATGTAGCTTCGTAACGCATCATGATGAAAAAATGAAATAATGGCTTACTTTTTCACCTTCCTTATTCCACTCATTATAGAACAACGTGGAAATCCAGCAACACAAGAATTTAATAGAGCGTTGTGACGCCGCCAAACGTTTGCAGGAGTTCTGTTCATGCACCGCTCCTATTGTGGTCGACTCGATGCAGAATGAAGCGAACGACGCGTATGGAGCCTGGCCCGAGAGACTGTATATTATACAGCAAGGCAAGATAGTGTACGAGGGTGGGACGGGTCCCTACAACTACAACTTAGGGGAGGTGGAAAAGTGGTTAGAAAAATACAAAACCACTCTGTAACTACGTCCTAAAACGGGGGAGAAGTTCTAACTCGCCGGTCTTCATTTAGTCTTGTGATATGCCATCAATATCGATTTGTCAAACAAGGTTTTTTATGTCTAACATTTTTTAAAAGACTGTAGCAATTCCTGTTATTTCCCCAATCAATGTAATTCGGATAATTCAAATGAAAATTTTTCATGATGATTCATTGTACTTTTAACACGAATGACATTAATTAATATTCGTAACATTAGACTTCGTAATTTAAGCCTTCTTCTGTAAGGGAAGGTAGGCTCGAAATAGCCTACATAGCTTTTTTTGCACGAAGTCAGTGCTTCCATGCTGGTTTTTCAAGCAAATCCCCTGGGAATTGAAGCAACCAGAGACTCGTTAGTTTTTGGAACGAAGTGTTTGGTTTTTCGATTTCAGTGGCTGGCACATTTGTAAAAAAAAAAGAAAGAAATGTTTGTAAACAGATATTTTCCCTCTTCTTACGGAAAGACTTATATGGCGGCTGGTCACGTGACTTTATAGCGCAAAAATCCCCCACCCCCCCCCGCAACCCCTTCAGCATATTTCATTTTTTAAGGACCGTATATGAGAATGCCCTACGGAGTAAATATGCTTCTCTTGATATAAGAAATCTTGTTCTTAACGAGCCAAATCCAAAAGTGCTTTGAGACTAATCCGAAAACTTCAATATTATGATTCACTCCGTGATTAAGGAAGCTACCCACTGGAAAAATGACTCCTCCCTACCCTTGCCGTGAGGGTTAATGTGGATCAACGTCGTTCCCAGGGAAGAGACTCTCGGCAGAGAAAGGCTCTGGGAACGAGGTTGAACATGGGTTACTTTTACTACTATTCTTGGTTTTCACTCACGTGATCATCGGCCATATTTCTAATAATACAAAAAAAAACGTTTTTCTTTGTTAAGAATCCGGAGACGATGAGACTTCTTAATGAAATTATAGTTCGATTTTTGAAGGATATGCTTAGGACACCAACAGGGTGGCCATTGTTTGTTTGGAATAGGGACCCCAACGTGCCGGCCGGCACGTCAAGAGGAAGTTATGTGATGACCGCTAGTTTAATTTGATAATTCGTTGCAATGACAGTGGTATCGACATAGCCAATAAAACCAAGTTTCAAAGGAGTTCCTTTCAAGTTAAACCATTATATGTTGCGAAAGGTGAAACTGATAAACTGCCAATTTTTGTTCCTGGCGAAGAGAGATCAATGTTAATACTTAACTTGAAATCGTTTAGTTTCCTGAATCTTCTGTCCATTCTAGCCGCTTTTTTGTTCACCTCTACGAAGTCCGAAATCCTGGATGACAGCCATAAAGGAAAAACACCATTTGAATGTGGATCTCTATGGCTCGACTAATAGTGTGGATATGAGGATTTGGTGTTTGGGCAATGACGCTAAGGCTAATCTAAACAGAAGGAATCTCGATAGTTAGGTAGTTGATTTGGCAAGCTAAGACGTTTTCAATGGGTATACGATGGATTGTACTTTTTTTTTTAACAAAATAATACAATGAACAATGGCATGATTAAAACAATTGCCAAGTTCTCTCAATAAAGGAAGGCTTAATGCATTAAACTGTGTTCAAAAACTTACTCATCTGATTGACCGGAAACCAACTTATTTACAAAAAAATAAGCACGCAATGCGTACGTGTGGTAGTGCAGTAACTTGAAACACGGCTTTATTCGATAAATTTCAAGTGAGCTGCGTTTTGTTTTCCATAATCATAAAAATCAACCACGGCATCCGCCATTTTGTTTAAATGATCAGACGCGGGAAATCTGGAACGAGTGCTTTAATTGGCCAGACGTAGCAAATTTCCTTGTGCTTATGCTTTGTTTCGGTTTACACGACGTAACCGAACGCAAGCAAGCAAGCAAGTTGCTTGCGTCAACCTCGTTTTCACGGTGAAATACGCGCTCTTATGCTTGCGTCGCTAGTGAAAACCAGGGTTAACAACTCGCGAAAAAAAAAAAGGATACATCTCTGACAAAATGATGGCAAGACACCGGGTTTTTGCTTTTGTCAGTTTGTTTTTTCTTTCTTTCTACAATCTTGGACAAAACTGTTGCGAAAAATTCTAGCTTAAGCATCATTTGGCACGCACTCACAAAATACAGTGGTCCTTCCCCCCTTACCAATATTGATAATGTAATGCAAAATACTGTGCGAGCCTTTGGTCGCTTTTTGAAAAAACATTGAAATGGGGGGAGGGGGCAAAGTAGGAAGAATTTACTCTTTATTAGAGGGCCACATTTTCCCAATGAGTTTTGTCCAAGATTGTAGTTTATAAAGTTCGACAAGAAATATGCGAATTCAACATCCAACCCGTGAGGTCGACCATTCATTCTGCAAAAGCCAAAAATTCACACTCCCAGACGAGCAGCGGTGATCTAACCCGAAGATTGTGGGTTCAATTCCCACCCTGGTCAGAGTTTTTCTCTGTCCTTGTGTGGGCCCATTTCCATTAGTAGGGCTAACGCTCACATGGTTCATTTGGGGTACAAAACTAGCACTTCACGTTACACTCTAATCAATTAAGTCTGAGGTTATTTATCACCAGGTAATTCCATCGTTTTGGAAATAGAAGCTGCTTTAGTATTTATCAGCGTTACAAATTCTTGCCAATCTTGGGGCTCATTTGTTGAAATTCAAACACGCTTCCTGAAAATATACCTGTTTTAACATTCTCGTGATTTACGCACGCGCTGCGGGCCTATCTGCCACGGACTTACACTATATTAGATCAAGGAGTTTAAGAAAAGACGACGGCTACGGCCACGAGAACGCCACAATGCAAGAAGCTAATTGGTTAAAAAAGAAAAAAAATAGCCGTGCTGAACGTGAGCATGAATTTCTGTGCATTTCTGTGCCATACTCCACAAATTAACAACGGCAAATCACAACATTTTAGGTTTTGGCGACAACCGTTCATATCTATCCAGTTTCATGATAGTTTACCCTTATTGTACAAATTAACAAGATGGAATAATTGCGGAATACTTGCTATAGCGTTAAGTTATATTTTGGAATGACATTTTCGTTGGCGTAGCGGTCGACGTCGTCTTTGCTTAAACTCCCTACATATTGTGTAGTGCACTTACAGTGAACTACCACAACAACAATATCACTAACAGAGAGGATCCAAACGAACCAACCACTCACGTGCACTAGTCCAATCGTCCTAGCCAATAACATTACGGCCCACATGACAGACAACCAATAACATCACGTATCTGTGCTCCAATCAGGACATGTACGATCTCCTCTGGCAACACACTTAACACCTGACTCAAAAGATGCCAGATTAATGGTTGAATCCTTAATATAATCGTCAACGTGATTCTTTGTTTGGATTACACTCAAACAGACGATGAAATAAAAGTCTATCAAGGTTTCTCCCTACGGAGCAAGTCAATAGCCGAAAGCCTCGGGTACCCTTATCCTGTCTGTGTTCTTTCCCACCCCTCCCTTCCAAAAACTTGCTTGTGGTGCTGTTCTAGCGACAAGCTTGGACACGTGACACCAGAGAAGCAGATGTGACACGAACTATCCTAAATACGTCTTCTTTTGTCGTTAGTTTCTAAGGAATCCGTGGTGCTGCATCGATGGGTGTTTGAAACACGAGAATTAACATGATTAATTTTGGGTGTATCATTTGAGTTACGAAATGCAAATTGTCAGTCTTGGATAAGGGTTCGAAATGTCAGCTTTTCAATAACGAATGTTGGTTAATTTAATTACTGGGTTACCAGTCGAAAAACGTGTAGCATTAATTAGTTTCTAAGTTTCTATTTCTGCGATCGCCGTCGCGACGTCGCAGAGCGTGTTGTTTTCATATGTAGCAATGATCACTACCGCCGCATCGTTGTATTGGGGTTGTTTTTGCGATCACTTCGATTGTTGCGATCACATCATGAAACCAGTCTTTGGTGCAAGTTTAGAGAAGAAAGACCCATTCTGAACGTGAAATCGGATTCCATTCGTGCGAACCAGCGAGCCAGTAATCGTGTAATTTTTATTTTCCTGCTCTCTAGTATGTTAATTCATCGCTAACTCTGCTTCAACCACTTGTTACAATTTACACTTTGCCCACAAGTTACCTTGACAATGGCGTCATGAGGACTCCGAAATGTCGGGATTTTATCGTTCGTTTTGCTGGTCCGTGATAGATGTGTTTAAAACAATAATAATAGTCGATGATAGTAATAGTCAAGTTAAAGTCGAGTTTAACTAATTAAAGTGTTTTGAAAAACCTATCTTTTGACTTTTCGGCTGAATAGACACCCAAACCTTGTGACACGTTTTCATGGGCGTTTAATATTTCATTACCAGTAACGATTCATGTTTTGATTAACTTATTTCATTAACTATCCGAGTTGCATGTTGGACACATATTACTATTCCGTTGTTATATGGTATTACTAATCAAAGTGGGAGAAAAGTCCGGCTGACATTGATTTCTTCTTTTTTTATGGTATCTAAAAATGCAAGAAAGGACGACATTCCACTTGATACGCTGGTCAGTGTGGGTAACATGATCACAACCTGTTACCACGGCCCTGATTGAAAAATGAGGTAATCACATCTCATTCACATTGAGGTGGCATTTAAATAAAGGATTAATTTTCAAGTTGGACAGGCAATCATCGGCGAGTTTCCTTTATCCAAAACCTTAATTTGAAAACTCCTGTTTTTGCACGTTCCGTAAACAGGAAAGGAAACTCTACTGTTTTCTTTTTCCTTTCCGAATGAACGCGAAGATGACTTCCCTCCATATACTTACTCTCGTATTA
>NC_090889.1:19974702-19994702 GCF_036669925.1 Montipora capricornis
GAGATCTCTGCCAGCACGGAATCCTGTCACTGCCCTAGAAAGTATTGCCTTCGTTTCTGGAGCATTCTGTGCATATCTTTAGAAGGTTTCAGGGGGTAGTAGAGGGGAGTAGATTTTATCCGCTAGACACAGTAGAACAATTAATTAACCTGGAATGGCGGCGAACCCGATGTAACGCGAATCACGTTTTACTGGATCTTTATACAAAATAAAGCTATGCGGAGCTCAAGGATGGAAAGTCAATCCGATAAACAACACAAGCCGTGAAAGTGAATACCTGGAACCTTAAAAGCGACGAATAATGGACTTCGCATTTAAACAATTGCACCTTTCGCCCGTCGAGCCGTCGGATATCAAAGTGAGCTGGATTTCTAATATTTTACTAACTGTGATGTTTTGTACAGCATTGAAACCAAATGGCAAATTCTGTGGTAACTTTTTCTGGTTGGATATGAGTTTAACAAAGTCAGAGAGGGAATCGAACACCCTGAGTGGATCTGTGTTTATTAAAGTCGGAAGTCTGTTGTCTGGCTATTTATATTTATTTCAAGCACTCAACTCTGCACACTTAGGTAAAAAACAATTGGAAAGTTGACTAATTCTAGTTAGTCAAGAATTATTAAAAGAAAGCTTGTTGTCAATTTTTGCTTCATTATTCAAGGGAAGAGTTCTTCAGTAAAGGGTTTGATCTTTTGTTTTGATCTAGTTGCGTATGGTTTTAACACGGAGTGTGTAATTTGTTTCACAGGCAACCCAAACTCACAATTCGACAACGTATAAACGATTTGTAGCAAAAAATAAAATGACAGTCATATTGGCACCCCAAACAAATCCTCTTTTGTTGTAGCATATTCGGCTTCATTTTGACAACTTAACTTTTCCAGACTTTGTTTGTGGCTCAACTTAAAACTGTTTGTTTTTATGTTTACACCAGGACGAAAAGAAATCCCTGTTTTCATGGACGTAGCAGCAATTGAAAACCATGCAAAAGCTGGCCTTTGAAAGCACACCGTTGTCGTCTTTTTTGGATAGTATCAACACCGAAGCTATCGAAAAGGAAACACCCTTGAAAGGAAACCCTTTTAAAATCGGTGCCCAAAACTACAAACTGTAGATATACACTTCAAATGTTATTACATTTTAATAATCCGCGATTTTAAAACTGTTCGTTTACAGGGTGCTTAATGCCTCGTGTTTTTATATCGCTTTGCCAAGTGTTTTATGTGATAAGCAAATGGAGGTGACTGTCTTATCCAACGTTAGATGGTTTCCTTACTTACTTGACCCATTAAGGCTCTGTTACACTCAGCAATTTTCGTCCACATTGCAAAGCTATTCGGTTGACAGTTGGTACACTGGGCAACGTTTTTTGCAATTTGCCTGGCTTTCGATTATCTCACGAGGTTAAAGGAACATTTTCATCGGCTGATGACGCGAGCCGTTGCATCACAAGTTGAAGGACAGATTTCACAGAAAGCAGTACTTGAAAACTTCGTTGCTAATTTGCGCAAACCAATACGTAAAGTGACAATGGATTCTACTTTCCGCGAAGAGTTCTTCAATTTGTTTCACCTTGTTGTTGGCAGTTGTAAACGGGGTGAAACTTGCAACTTATCTCGCTATGGCGTGTCAAGAGAAGTTGCACGAAAAAACGCAAAATGCAACAGAGACTTCTATTAAATTAGGTTGACTTCCTGTTTAAAACGTAACGTTAACATTCGGTTGCGTTACATAACTCGGATATTCAAATCTCATCAGTTTGGTCCTTGCAACGAAAATATTCTAAATTAAAGGCCACATTATAGGCTACCAGTAGCCTCTCTTTCTTTGAGGGGGCTCAAACCAACACTTTCAACCAACTGTACTATTTGGAAGGATTGACCCTACCCAACTGTTGCGGCGTAACAGCGAATATTACGGCACCAAATGAAACACCAATCATTTCTTAATAAGATGCACTTAATGATCTGAAGTAATAGCTTGCCATGGCCACACAAAAGTCATCTTGAAAATTTCTTATATTTTGTCTTCAAATGCTTATATCTCAGAAACGAACTCGGTGACCACTATATTTTATTGCCGAAGAGTGGTTAGCAAGCTAAGATAAAAATCTCTGCAAATATGTAAAAAAAAATTCCGCAGTGGATTCAGCGCCACCTTAAAATTTTCTTATTGTGAAGGTGGCTATGAATATGTGGCGGATAATTTTTTTCAAACTTTGCAGCGGATTTTTTGGTTCCCCAATGATTATTCCACGAATTGAACTACTTTCGGCGGAATGCAAACACATTCTTTCACTTCGCTTAAAAACACCACCGATAACTCGAGGGAGTAAGCCCCATAAAGAAAGAAATTTATTAAGAAAAGAAAAACGTCTTCTTTGTTGCTGATGGTTTCAATCATTTTTTATGCAGGAGAACAATAGGAAAAAAATTCACTCGTTGTTTCCTTTCTATTTTGTGATCATTAAATCTTGCAAATGTTTCTTTTTCTTTATCATGGTAGAAGCCTGATGTTAAGGGTCATCAGCAGAAGTGTTGTTTATCTTTTCTTTCGACACTGGCTTACACTCCTACAACGAAAACAGTTTCAAAGAAATAAATCAAGCATGATTTTTAGCTACTCAACTATGATTTTGATCGCCATTGGAGCAACGCTGCTGTTTTAAGTATATGAGAAGCGTTGTATCGAAATAATGGGTAAAACTAGCACTTTACTAAGGATCTAAGCTTTTCTGTCATAATTATATTTCACTTACAATAATCTCAGTCTGTTGGTTTTGTTAACGCAGTAAACTTCTACTAAACCTTTCGAGCTTGTTCTACTGGCATAACCATGATTGTTAACCCGTTCTACATTTTTTAGAAAGTTCAGCAATCACTGCGGTAGTCTTCTTGCATCTTCGACATCGATTCTGGAAGAGGAAAAAAATAGAAACAGCTCTAAATATAGCTAGCTGGTTCTTTCGAGCACACAAAATGCGCCGATGCCAACGGCTACGTGCAGGACGATGCTGTCTTAGAATTCCTCACAAAAGAGGACGTTCAGAGATCTATGGAAGAACGGAAACACAAAAAGAGACATCATCATGAGGTGATAAATGATCCATCTTCACCAGTTAACAAAAAGCCACAAAAGGCTGAACGAAAACAGTTTGTCCACCAATGTGAAATGTATCCTTTATGCTTCTGTGTACATGCGTGATAGGCACGTGGAAATTACATTATTGACAAAAGCGTGTTAGAGGAAACTTTGAATTGTTTACACTACGAAGCTAGCATCTCGTTATCATGACGTCTTAGGCCTGTTTGATTCCTATCGTCAGTTTTCCACTTTGAAAGTACTCTTGTTTTCTGAGTTAAACTCGAACTTCACCTACCATTTTTTCGGAAATTCCAGCATGACATCATCGCCAACCAGTACAAATGGCGCCCAGTGCTTTACGGCACAATACTGCTTTGACTCTCGAAAAGATTTCATTACTTGTTGAAGAGCTGCACTTGCGCTTTTCCCATCTAGTAGGTGCTGGTAGAAGCGCCTCATGAACAGCATCGTTACCTCGTCATCAATTGCCCAGAGTGACACCAAAACAGACCGAGCTCCAGCACACAGGAAAGCCCTCGCAATTCCCACCACTCCCTCAGATTTCACTTCGCCCCGGCCACTGTGACAACAGCTCAGCACAACCAGTCTTGCTCGAAGAGAAATTGTCTGAACATCCGACATTTTCAAAATGAAGTCTTCCTCTTTGGGAACTGGCGATTTCCGTTCGGTATTTGGGGCTAAAGCAATTTCTCCCGTTTTAGGGCATCCATGTGCTGCAATGTGAACTAAAGCAACTGACTTCATACTTTTCAGCACTTCAGCTTTTGTGGCACTTTTTCCAGTCAATGGTGTTGTCCGCAGAAGTTCTCCAATCATTTCTACTTCTTGTTTTGCGAAAGGAAGCTGTTCCAAAATGGGCTCTCCTTTCTTGTTAGTAACTTCCTTCAACCACGGATCACCTACAAGCAGTGCTCCAGTCTTACTGTGGAAGTCTTCAGGTGCACCAACGATCACATTGAAAGCGGTCAACGAAGGAACGGTGCGGATCCTGATAGATTCACTCAATGCAGAATATGGAGCCAAGCAAAATGGTCCATCGGGAACGACGATTAACTCATCTCCCTGGAGCAAGTCTGCAATTGGCGCGAGTAAGACATCATACAACGGTTGTAAAGAGTTAACGGTGGATGAAGATGATAGAACTGTTTTCTCACTGATAGATTTTCTTCTGCAGGACAGGTCACTGCGTAGGGGATCCAAAGAACGATTCTCGCATCTGACACCATCCCCCACGCCGATCCCTTTCAAAATAGTTCCCATCAACAAGTCAGCACTTCCGTTCGCGATTTCGTTTTGTCGAAAGCTGATCTTGCTATCTTTTCTTAGCACCCATAATGTGATCTTGTCCTTGTCAAGTGCCACAAAAACGGCTTGTGAAGGTAAAAGTTCTAATGCAGCTGATAGAGTTTGCTTCGGAGCAAGTGCAAAGAATGACTGAGAGTCAATGCCGTATTGTTCTTTCAAAATATCCATCAAAGCCTGCGCTCGACCTTTCTCAGCAGCATACAAAGCTTCTTCAATCTCTCCATTATTCAAGAGTGTCCTCCACAGAGCAGTGTAGGACGCGCAATGAGAATCACGAAAACTTATTTTCCATTCATCTTCTGACCTCAGACTATGCCTTGTCTCATCAAAAAATTTTATACTTAAACGATAACAACTAAGTGCATTACTCAAGGAACCCGACAATTCATGATCATGGCCTAGCCTATACCACGCGATTCCCTCTTCTAGACAGTCTCCAATTTCTTTGACAATACTAAGACTGTGTTCGTGGTACTCCATGGCCTCCTTAAAATGACCCAGTTTAAGATATGCATTTCCCAGATTACCATAAGCTGATACCTCCCCAACCCTATCCCCTACTTCTTTAGCAATACTAAGATGTTTTTCGTAGTACTCAGTGGCTTGTGTAAAATTACCTAGATTAAGATAGGCATTTCCAAGATTTCCATAGGCTGATCCCTCGTCGGCTCTATCCCCTACTTCTTTAGAAATATTAAGATGTTTTTCGTAGTACTTAATGGCTTGTTTAAGATTACCTAGACAGCCATGGACAACTCCTAGATTTCCATAGGCTGATCCCTCACCAGCCTTATCCCCTACTTCTTTAGAAATATTAAGATATTTTTCGCAGTACTCAATGCCTGGTTTAAAATTACCTAGCCTAATATAGGCACTTCCCAGATTTCTACAGGCTAATCCCTCCCCAGCCCGATCCCCTACTTCTTTAGCAATACTAAGGCGTTTTTCGTAGTACTCAATGGCTTGTTTAATATTACCTAGTCGAAAATAGGCACTTCCGAGATTTCCATAGCCCGATCCCTCCTCAGCCCTATCCCCTACTTCTTTAGCAATACTAAGATGTTTTTTGTAGTACTCAATGGCTTTTTTAACAGTACCTAGTCTAAGATAGGCATTTCCCAGATTTCCATAGCCTGATCCCTCCCCAGCCCTATCCCCTACTTCTCTAGCAATACGAAGACCTTTTTCGTAGTACTCAATGGCTTGTTTAAAATTACCTAGCCTAAAATAGGCATTTCCCAGCTTTCCATAGGATGATCCCTCGACAGCCCTATTCCCTACTTCTTTAGCAATACTAAGATTTTTTTCGCAGTACTCCATGGCTTTTTTAAAATCACCTATCTTGGGATAGGCATTTCCCAGATTTCCATAGGCGAATCCCTCTCCATCCCTATCCCCTACTTCCTTAGCAATACTAAGATGTTTTTCATAGTATTCAATGGCTTGTTTAAAGTTACCCAGACTAAGATAGGCATTTCCCAGATTTCCATTGGCTGATCCCTCCCCAGCCCTATCCCCTACTTCTTTAGCAATGCTAAGATGTTTTTGGATGTACTGAATGGCTTGTTTGAAATTACCTAGATTGTGATAGGCACTTCCCAAATTTCCATAAGTTGATCCCTCTCCAGCCCTGTCCCCTATTTCTTTAGCAATACTAAGATCTTTTTCGAAGTACTCAGTGGCTAGTTTAAAATTACCTAGGCTAAAATATGCAGATCCCAGATTTCCATAGGCTGATCCCTCCCCACCCTTATCCCCTACTTCTTTTGCGGTACTAAGATGTTTTTCGGAGTACTCAATGGCTTGTTTAAAATTACCTAGACTGCTATAGGCAACTCCCAGATTTCCATAGGCTGATCCCTCCCCAGCCCTATCCCCTACTTCTTTCGCAATGCTAAGATGTTTTTCGATGTATTCAATGGCTTGTTTAAAATTACCTAGATGGCGATAGGCAATTCCCAGATTTCCATAGGCTGATCCCTCCCCAGCCCTATTACCGACTTCTTTAGCAATACTAAGATGTTTTTCGGAGTACTCAATGGCTTGTTTAAAATTACCGAGACTTATATAGGCATTTCCCAGATTTCCATAGGCTGATCCCTCCCTAGCCCTATCCCCTACTTCTTTAGCAATGCTAAGGTGTTTTTCAATGTACTGAATGGCTTGTTTGAAATTACCTAGATTGTCATAGGCAATTCCCAGATTTCCATAAGCTGATCCCTCTCCAGCCCTATCCCCTATTTCTTTAGCAATACTAAGATGTTTTTCGAAGTACTCAATGGCTTGTTTAAAATTACCTAGATTTTGATAGGCTACTCCCAGATTTCCATAGGCTGATCCCTCCACAGCCCTATTCTCTATTTCTTTAGCAATACTAAGATGTTCTTCGTGATACTCAATGGCTTGTTTAAAATTACCTAGATTTCGATAGGCAACTCCCAGATTTCCATAGGCTGATCCCTCCCCAACCCTATCCCCTACTTCTTTAGCAATGCAAAGATGTTTTTCGACGTACTGAATGGCTTGTTTGAAATTACCTAGACTGCTATAGGCAACTCCCAGATTTCCATAGGCTGATCCCTCCCCAGCCCTATCCCCTACTTCTTTAGCAATGCTAAGATGTTCTTCGTGATACTCAATGGCTTGTTTAAAATTACCTAGACTAAGATAGGCATTTCCCAGCTTTCCATAGGCTGATCCCTCCACAGCCCTATTCCCTACTTCTTTAGCAATACTAAGATGTTTTTCGTAATACTCAATGGCTTGTTTAAAATTACCTAGATTGCCATAGGCAATTCCCATATTTCCTGTAGCTGATCCCTCCCCAGCCCTATCCCCTATTTTTCTTGCAATACTAAGATGTTTTTCGTAGTACTTAATGGCTTGTTTAAAATTACCTAGATTGCCATAAGCAATTCCCAGATTTCCAGTGGCTGATCCCTCTCCAACCCTATCCCCTACTTCTTTAGCAATACTAAGATGTTTTTCTAAGTACTCAATGGCTTGTTTAAAATTACCTAGATTTCGATAGGCAACTCCCAGATTTCCATAGGCTGAGCCCTCCTCACCCCTGCAGCCTGTTTCTTGGAAAATACGTAACGCTTGTGCAAAATGTTTTTTGGCCTGTTGATAATTAGGTAGGTTGAGGTAAGTATCGCCTAGATGAAAATGAGCGCTTCCTTCACGATACCTGTCTTCTACACTTATCGCAATGGCAAGCTCTAGCATTCGCTGCTCTACAGCTTCTAACTTTCTATCTACCATCCTTCAATAACTAAATGACAATTAAAACTTTTTCGATGAGATGGTCCAATGTCAAATCAAGGATGAAGCTGGAAGGAAAGAAAGGCAAAGACGCTTGATGTTTAATCTGCTTTTTACAGTAATAAAAGATTATCGAATATAATGCATTCTGTGTTACCAAGTCATTCTCTCGTAATGGTGTAATCGATGGTACTGAAAATTGTCCATAGTTGTTCATTACGCATCTTACCACTCAGTCCTACTTTTTTAAGTTTGAGAACCACTGTAGAATTTTTCCATGCGTATTTTTAAATTTTCATCCTTGCCAAGTTATGTTCGCTTCGTTCGGGTATTAGCCATGCAAAAATTTCAGTGAGTATCAAAAGCCGTTTGTTTTGAAATTAAAAGTAGCGGAGTAGACCATTTTACAGTTGTGTACTTAGTATAGTTACCTGGCTTGTCAATGAAAGTGAGGGTAGAGTTGACCCTGTTTTGATAGAAACCGCGCTGCTTCTAACTTATTAGCATGAGAACATCATTAAAAGAAACCTCCACTTCAACAAAAAAATAACTTTAAATCACAGGAAATAACGGTTACAGTCAAGTCCGTCTAAAGTATTTTCAAAGAAAGTGTTGTATCCGAAACAAATAAGTTTTAGAATCGCCTATTTTTGTTTTCAATTTTCGCGGGCGCCGCCATCTTGAATAATTATTTCCCTATTGTTATTAGACAAAAACTCTTGGTGTCAAAACAATAGGGCAACCGTAACACTTCACAATTATTTAAGATGGCGGCGCCCACGAAATTCGAAAGTGAAAATAAGCGATTTTCAAATTCACTTTTCTTGATATAAATAATGTTTTAAAAACAAAATTCGAACAAATTTGTTTGTAAACGTAATTTCATTCGGTTTAAACTTATTCTTTAGTAAGAGTGGAGGTTCCCTTTAAAGGGGAACTTCGGGGTAAAATTGAAGTTATTTTGTATGTTTGACCTCTGTAATAGAAATCCGCCATTTTGGAGAAAATTTGAGCCGCGGTCAGTGATCAGCAGCTCGTGGTGACGTAGAATCCTCAATTTTCCACGGGGTTTTATAAAATCCGCTTATTCTTTCTTCAACTTTGCTTAAATTATAATTCCTGTCGTTGTATCTGTATCTTCGACTGACTTTGAAAAACGGGAACACACGTACATGGTGACTTACCACAGGAGCGCACAAGACGATCACGCGAAGGCATGGCTCGACAGAATGAGACACAAGTTAATGCCACCACTTGAAAACAGCTACGTCTGCAGCGATCATTTCATGCCAAGCTGTTTCGAGATAGATCTCCAAGCAAAATCAACTGAGGAAAAATCTAGGAGGGACTAGAAGGATGATGCAATTCCATCCTTGTTTAGCTACGGCCCCGTAGCGAAACTTGAAGGCGCGGTTATTAAGCGAACTCGCCTTCAGCGAGGAAGGCATCGAGAAGTTAGTGCTTGTCAGTTAGTTTCTCTTTTGCTATGCATCAAATAAATTTGCCCACTTACATGTCGATGTTTGGACACGCTTTGAAACTGAGGGGATCGCGCTACCCGATGTATAAACAATGGTTTCATCGTGACAAGTTTCAGTGTACATCCGCCCAGCTTTAAAATATATTATGCTGGGTTTACTTGGAAAAATAGTAGAGAGTTAGCAGACCTTACAAATGGCCTATAATCAGTAATTTCCGGTGTTTGTTTTTCAAGTTTGTCACTCAAAAAAACAGGAAGAAATGACAAAATGAACTTAGGCAAATTCAAGGCACTCAAGTTGTAGTAAAGTGGAAAGAATTATCTTGTATATTCGCATTTTAATTTTTAGGCTCTTTTAGAACTACTTGCTGCAGACATCGAGGGAAATGTATCTTCAGATAACACATACAGTGACTAATGAACCTCCAATCTGCATTAATTTGGAAATGCCTACTACAATTCGAGAAATGCATGATGTGGAAATTTAATGTTGTTTTGATCCCATTACCCTAAAAGGTGTGGAGGTTCAAACTGAGATGTGCAACACTAAAGGCAATGATAATGGTGTATGTGGTACTACAAATATTGACTTGTCCTCCTCTACTTCTATAGAGGATGATATCCCACAAAATCCACATGCTGTCAAATGTAAGATTCTACATGACCTCAATTATGCCATAGCAGCACCCCTAAATCCCATTGATACACCCACAGCAATTTTTCCAACCTATGACATTTTAACAAGTTTGATACAATCCTCTTACCGCCAATGCAAGACGTCCTTGTCGATGATAAAATGGATATACATGATAATGGTGAGGATATTAATGATGATCAAGATTTAGATCCCCATTGGCTATTACCAGATGATAAAAAATAGTTATCCAATGATGAGATAGTGTCATCTGAACGTGAATTTGAAGATGGCTCTCCAGACAGTGAAAAAACAATTCTTGTGTTTGATTTCTGTTTGAACAATTTACTGAAAAAGTGTCCAAAATGTGGGGACGTGATCATTGACCAAAAAAGGAAAACGACTGGGAGCATGCTATCAGTTGTCCTAACCTGCCATAATGGGCATACAGAACTGTGGGAATCCCAACCAGTTATTAAAGGGAAGCCCCTGGGAATCATATTATTGGCAGCAGTCATCCTTTTTACAGGAAGCACCTTCTCAAGCATCTGCCGGCTTGCATCATGCATCAATCTTCAGTTTTTTAGAGAAAGTGTTTTTTTATGACACACAACTGAAGTACTTGTTTCCAGTTGTTAACTGATAATTTCCATGAAAGATACTAACTTGTATTTTTCTTTGTTTATTAAATTGATGGACATGTTTAAAACCTGTTTTCTCATTCATCTGCACAACGGAAGCCTTCAAGGGCCCACTCTTCTTCCGGTGTCTGACATTTGCAGACTGAAGACTGCAGATTGCAGACTGCAGACTGCAGACTGCCTACAAATAGCGCTTGGCAGCATATGCATGCCTCCGCTCTTCCCATAATCTGACAATTGCTGCATGTACGCCTACGTTACCAAAAGCTAACATTGCAATTGCTCTGTATTCTTCGTGACTTTCTACTATTAGCCTGGATAGCATTTAAATATGCACAGAGAACGTAAGCGTTGGTGGCAGCAGAAGCAAATAATGTTGCCTTCACGCGTATTCCCTTAAAACATTGCGTTAAACTTAAGACGTAAAGTTTATTATCAAGGATTGCGTTATAATGTTTTGCTGTTTTTGAAAGAGTGAATAAAGCCGCAATGAAGCTGCGCAATAGATCGAGTAGCCTTCAATCGATTTATAAAGGCAACAAGGAAGAAACAGAAAGACCAATATAACAATTTATTTATTTAACGGTGTTGAGTTTATTTGTCACTTAGTCTGTTATAGAATTACAATTAACGGATAACTCGTACAACATACCAGTCTGAATTTCGCAGTATTACATTTTTTCTTCATCGTTTGCCATGCATTTTGTTGCCTACGTCTTCAGGGTTGCTATCCGCTTCATCAGAGCTCACACGCGGTTCAAACTGGTACGGCCGAATTGGAAAACTTTCGCAGGCATGTTTCTCATCGATTTTATTAGAATACGTCCCAGAATCGGCCACTTTTAACGATGATATAAAGGCAAAAGCTCCTTCTTCGCCGATACAAAATATTGCACAGAACTATGCACGATGATGCGCTGACCGCTTTCTGAACACGCGGGCAATTTTCAAGATGGCGGATTTCTATTTGCATTTTCGGTCGTCTTTCAAGGGCAATATTTAATTTAAATGAAACGATATGGGAATGGTGTCATCAAAAACTGAGACATAAACCTGAGGTCAAACATACATAATACCTTCAATTTACCCCGGAGTTCCCGTTTAACACAATATATAGTTTTTGCCAAGCCTGAAAGCGGATCCCGTTTCTGACCGCAGAAAGTAATACAGTGTTTATGGCAATAATTATGCTCCTGCATAAAGTACAAAATTAACCGTCATTAGTGTGTAAAGTTTACAGTGATCAAACAGATAAAACACCTCTGAGCTGACAGCAGTAAACAAACAAGCCTTGCAAACAATAACTAACAATTTTAATCCACAACTAAAACTGAAATTACACGCACAGTAATCTCTTTCACAACATTTTCCATTTGACTGTCAACCTTTAATCCCTCTCTCTTCAGTTCAGAACCACACCAAAAATCTTTACTAATCAAAAAGTCAACCCAAAGCAGACCTCTCAAGTCTCACGATTTTGTCGTGAGACTCACGGTTTTTAGTTCAATCTCACGGTCTCACGACGAGACAGACAAATCCACGATAAATAGAGGCGCAAGCTGAAAGAATAAATTTTTTTTTTAGCATTTCATTTTTGGCTTGCTTAGGTGAGTTTCTTGCGTCAATTTTTTGCAAATTTATAGTTAAACTTAACAAACAAAGCTGTTCAGTTCTTCATCCGTCTGTTCGCTTGAAACACAATCCATGACAGACTGTCGTCCATGACCATATATAGAACACCTGTTCGAAATTAGGACATCATAGCCAGTCTCTCGCATTTTGATCATGTTTTCAAAATGGTGGAAATTGCTGATGAACCTGATGAACTATTGGATAGTTCTCAAGGTAATTCCTTAGTATTGCATTGCGCATCCCTACTGCGCACGATTTTCGCGTCATTCGCGCGCGCACATGAGCACGTGCGTGTACAAAACGTAAGAGATTTCCCTCAAACTAAGCCCGATAGCAAAATAGCTGCTCCTTTTCTCTCAAACGAGCATGGTGACCGCCGATTTTTCTTTCAGGTATTTGCTAAGAACAGTCTAATAAAGAACATATTTGAAGAAGAAAAAACGTTTGATAGTAGAACACGGATTTTTCTGGAAAACAGTTCCGTACTGGGCGTATTTTGGCCAAGGCGAGGACTTCAAGCTAACCACGGAACTGCCCCAAAAAGTGCACTATTCCCACAACCAGGCAATCAAAAATGGTGTAAATGAAGCAATACTACTTATGTGAATAAAAGAAGCTTTATTTTCAAAATAAAATATTGTGTCTTTGAAGTAACCAAGACTTAATTCTGTATGAAGGTGATTCGAATTTTTAACGCACAACCAGTAAAAATACCCTGGCCATTTCAAGAGCCTGCTGACGAGTAAACAAGCATGGTGTGCCCATTTTTTATTGCATTTTTTTAATGTTTATATCATGAATGTTAATTATGCCAAGTTTCCAAAACAGTTTGATAGCAGAACAATTTCAAGGGAATTACCTTAAAAGGCAGCTACTGCGTATAATGCCTCGGTTGTTCAAAAGGTGGATAACGCTATCCACCGGATAAGTCACTATCCAGCGGATAAACACTAGCAAAAGCAATTGAGTTATCCAGTGGATAGTGATTTATTCAGTGGATAGCGCTATCCACCCTTCGAACAACTGGGGCCTGAGCAATGAGTTCAGCTCAGTGCTCACACACTGGCTGGACTTAAGCTGTGAGTATTGAAGCTGTGAAAATAAAGTTTATTCCTGTGTTGTTAAGGTCCACACATGTTTAAGAAAAATTATAAGCAGGAAAAAACACTTTCTCTTATTAAGAACCTGTGTTTACTTGGTTTTGTCTGCCGGTCGATCAATCTCCAGATTTTTACTGAAATCTCCAGATTTCTTGGCATCAGTCTCCAGATTTTCGGTGTTTTGAGGTTGAGAGGTCTGCTAAAGTGTAGTAAATGCAATTTCACAGTCAAACAAAGCAGCTCACAACTGGACACCCATTTCACACAAAAAAACTGTTTATTAACACACACATACAAATATAAATATAACTGTACACCGCAAATAGCATAGCTAATCTTGGCGGTGTAGACTTATAATTAAGATATATACAACATAAAATAATAAATATTAAAAATGGAAAAACATATACACATCTGTTAGAAAGATATAAGGAATAATTTATCAACAAGATTATGGACATCAACATAAACCGCCTCATGCACCAAAAACTGTAAAAATTTAGTCCTCCACCCCGACAGTCTTTACGGGCGGACGGACGTAACGTTATAACCTAAATTTCCCGCACGGATAGATTTTCTAGCGCGCTTCCCGCAGGCAGGTCTGTATCATGACAAGGTCAACTCCAACCTCACATTCATTTAAAGGCCAGGTAACTAAGCACATAACTGTAAAAAAAATCTATTATCGACTTTTCGAATGGTCATATTATTTTACATAACTTTTTTACTTTTGTATGCCGATTGCCAGAAGCCCGGCGACCCAAAGAGGTGGTCCCCCGAGAGACACCATCTGGATCTCACACTTTATACATAAGTACGTACTTATTATTTACTAAACAGAATATTGGGTGTTTTTTTTTTTGTTAATGACGAAAGCATAAATACGTTAGATTGCGAAAAAGGTTTCAGAGTGCAATACGGAAGTTGCTATGGCAACAAAGCGATGGAGTGCCTGCCTAGTCCGCAGCCTTCAATCCGCATTTTATACTCAGTCCGCGTTTTACAGCTTAACAATAACTCCGAATTACCCCCTCCTTTTTTTAACAAGTCAACCACTCCTTCACTTGCTTAACCATTAAACAAATAAAATCAAATAATTCCTATCGACTTCAGCAGTTGCAAAATTCACAATGGCGCATGAAATCCGAGTGAGCTGAAATGCTGTCACAATAGTGAACTAACGCTTTGGAAAGAACAAGAGCTTCAAACGTTCCTTCTGAAAATTTGCTTCTTGAATCTCTATGCATTCATGCCCTTTTGTTTTGCATTTGACGCACCAATCGCTATACGACAAAACGCGTTTCATTTAATTAGAGAGGTCTAAACGTCACTTATCACTAAAAATCCAGCACAATGACAAATTCAGCAAAGAATGTTCCGTTCATATTATTTGATCGTAATTGACTGGGTGTTCACAACAAGTTATAAATGCACGCCAAGGATCAGTGGTTCAGTGAGCAAGCTAGATAATTTGTTCATGAGCTATTTGAGCTTTGATGTTACAAACAGTGCCAAAACATCGTAAGTCCACCACAGGTAGAAAGGAATTGCATTGCGTTGGGGTAAGAACATAATACTTTATGTTCCAAGTCTTTTTGATGGGAAAGGGGCGGAGGCATTGAGGTCTGTTACAGACTGCAAACTTCCCCCAAAAAATCACCGAAAACCACTTTTAAATCTGAATATCTGAACATTCCGAATACACTGTCGACGCAGGTATGATATGGACTCAACTTATTCATGTTATAATGGTATTTGTCCCTTAAATCGTCCCTTAGTGGATAGTCATACATCGCAACTACCTACACATGACTTAAGGTAGTTGAAGAAAAGAAGAAAGATTTTGCTACCAAATACATGAGTGGTATTGATAAGGCGGGACTGAGAACTGTCACGAGAAAAGAATAGCGACAATTAAATAGTTATGCATGGTGGAGTTTCGAGTAAGTAAAAATCAAGAAAGTCTGAGATAATTGAGTCGTTTGTAGAGCGCGTTAGAGACTAAATATGAAAGACACCTATTTCGTGTAATTCCAGCATAACGGTTGTGACGATAATAAATAAATTTATACATCTAAAAAAATCGGGTTTTTCAATCTAAAGCTCAATTAGATGGCTTATTGGACGCCTCTAAGGCCTATCAAACTCGGGAAAAACTCATGAATCAAACACGATGATGAGTTAGGAGCTCTCTGCCTTTGGATCATAACACTTGACTGGTGTGGCAAAATTGCCAAATAGGAAAACTTAAAAGTAAATTAAGTGTCGGCCATTATCATAAAAACTGTAGTTGACCATCCTCGGAGCAGGACTTATTTAAGCTCACGTCGATCAATAATAACTGATGCAATAGATACAATCAACTGTTGCGCGCCTGAAACATTTGTTCAATTCAAGCAGGCGTTGCGGTTGTTTTGTAAAGCCTACTGGATATAAGGATATTGTTTTCTAATCACAGCCGTTGGCGAACTGTAGTCAAACACAGAGAACTAGTCTCAATACCCAGGCTTAAAAAATAATAGTTACTGTATTTAAACTTGAACATTACTCACCTTTTTCGGCGATTCCTGAGTCACTCAGAAAGACACAGCATTTGCAGCATAGCACTTACAGCGTGACCAAGCAACGAAATCTGCAGTCTGATTAAAAAAGGAAAAAGAGAAACACGCGAGTAACGAAGGGAATCACACCTTTTTCCTTGGAATGATCAGTGCCTCATGAACTACTTTCTTTGCCTCAATGTACTAGAAACATACAGTTGGTTTCCGTTCCTTTGTCACAGTGTCAAACTAATCAAAAAGATATATATATAGCATGAATTAAACTTCAAGGAAAACTAAAACCAGCTGTGGTGTCAAAAGCAAAACGTAAGGGTTTTAATCTTTAAATCGAGTTCTAAGATATAGTGACACGACTTTCTTTGATAAGCTTAGCAAACAGAAGAGCATCTTTTGGGACAACCTGATCTCGAGTAAAAATCTGACCATAAATGCATTGTTTCAAAGTAGCGATGTTAGGATAGAATTGATTGTTCCTAAACTGTTCTATAACCTATGGAGCACTTAACTTACCTTTTGCAAATAATTTAAAAGACTGCGTTAAAACAATACAGATATTACAGCAGGACGAGAAGACAGCAGTTTGGAAGAATCATGATTACTTGGCGAAGGCGCGGAAAGTGATTGGTTCAGTTGCAGTTTTGAATATATAGCGGAAATCGTTCTATTATTAGCTGTGTGATATCGCGTTGTTTTGACTCCTGCATTATTATAAATAAACGGAAAATGAAATTACGCCCCGTAAAGATAAATGAAGAAGTCTACGGCTTTAAGAATACCTGCTGATTTAGATATGAGCCTTACTGCCGGTAAACGTGCACATATAACTAAATCAGCATGCTTGCTTACTCTGCTCTTAGAGCTTTAGGGCAGGAGAAGTATTGAAAAGGAAGCACTCGAAAACGAAAAACATAGCACGGGGCACCCAAAAGGTCGAAAGCGAACTATCCACCCTGAGTCGAAAACGACACCGAATCCAAACCCGAAAACCATGCACTCATCACAACTCGAAAGTCGAAAACGAAGCACCCCATTTGCCATTAGAAGATCGCTTTGACCAGAGACGAAAACCAATTTTCTATTGTCAATCAGACTTTTACGTAGTCTCGTGCTGTTTCTTACTCAGCACTATATCCTTGAGTTGAGAAAGTTGGCTACGCAGTGACAAATGCAGAAAGCCGTTATGGTCTTTAAAACCTTAAATGATCTTACATCGGAGTATTTAAGAGATGTATTTATCAATCGATCTGACTATGCAAAATTATTTACTGAGGGATTGCGTAAACAAAGTTGCTGTTCCAATGCCACGCGCCATCTCTTTGAAAGGGATTTCTTCGCTACTCACTGAAAACAGATTAAGTCGGTTTCTTAACAGGTTGTCGTGCGAATTAGTGGTATTGCAGGGTATCATTTTGGAAAGTCCATCCAAAAAGAGGTTGACAATGTGAAGAATGTGAAGAAAAAACCTGCTTGTTATTATAATAGATTTTCGGATGGATTTCAGTGTTCTGCTAAATAGACCGATTCGGCTAACTCAGTGTTGTACCCAATTCAGATCTCTCGGAGTTAAGGTTCTTTGTGTGTTGCAGTTGCATGATAATGTAGCATTCACATTTAACTAATATGGAATACTTGGAACAGAACATTTTATTTCCAAAGCACAATGGGGTACAACATTGAGTTTACTGAATCGGTCTATTACTAGACCGTAAACTAGCCCCTCCACCCCACCCCCCCCCCCCTTTTCCTCTTTCCTTACCAGGAGTCGATCAGGGGCTGTAAGACGCTGCTTCTCTTTTGGGGCTGTTCAACCAAAACTTGATAGGGGAAGGCAGATTTGAAGATGAATACTGTTGTTATATTGAGCATGAAGACATTGTCTTAAGAACGGGCAACATTGTGAGCAACACTGTAATTTGTGTTAACTTTGTGTTAATAATCATGGCAGAGATTGTGATGATAATTAAATAAATGGATGCTTTCTAGTTTTTATTTACCCATAAGCTATCTGGCGTTTTTCGCCGTGATCACTAAGCTGCAAAAGGTCTATTGCGTAATATAGATTTCAATAGAACAATTTCGGTATAGTTAAATTCATTCCTGAACAAAAGGCATCATCTCAAGGCTCTGAGGAATAAGTAGAAGGAATTGTGCGAGTTTATTCCCCAGAGCTTCGAGATGATGCGGTTTGTTTAGTACTGAATTTTAACATATCGAAATTGGTCTATTCCCAAATAAATCATTTTAACATGACGTCACTGAGTGATTCTTTATTAAAAGCGAGAGGTTCAGAGCCCGTTTAGCTTCTGTTGATAAATTCGCACCAGAATGTCTTGCGGTAGTTCGTGGGGTCGAGCCCGGCGGAACAAACGAATGAATTGTTCACCCACTGGTTGACTTAAATAGGGCCACGTTACGTAGTTTAGAAATGATTGTTTTAATACATCACACAAATACATTTACGTGCAAGTCCTTTAATTCCTAAAATAAATTCGGATGAAACCGGTTAGCAACAGAACTTACTTCCGTCTGTAAACACTTCCGGTGTCATAAAACGTCAGTCATCACGGGTCACTTCGCATGACGTGGCCAAACACCACTCCTATTAGTCAAGATAGGAAATTGAGGGTGCTTTCCGTTATGCCTGACCAACGGGTCGGAGACCTGACATTTTTCCCACGAAAAATGGAACGACACTTTTCATCAAAAGTCAATTTCCAACCGGACCGAAGCGTTTCGTTTACGTTTCGCCCGAAAGTTCGGTTACAGCACAGTGAAGTGGGACTGGAAACGCGAAGTTTGTAAATGGAACGGCACGTTTCGGTCGCACCGGACCGAGCGGCCAACGAGGACCACCTCAAGAGGAGGTACCAAATATTCCGGTCGGACCGAACCGAAACGGACCTTTCCATTTGACTTCAGCCCCAAATTTCCGGAAATTTTGGCTTAATGGAAAGCACCCTGAAAGACCCTCAGAGTTTTGCACTGACGAGTACACCTTTCAAACATCTCCCTTTTCTATACGAAATAAAGGGAGGGCTTTTAAAGATTTCACAGCACTGAAGGGTTGGTTTTGTATAAGATGCCAGTTGCTGTTTAAATCTATTTGAGGTTAGGCACTGCATGATGAGCCATATTCTGTAATAAACGGCAAAATCTTTTTGCGCGCTTTTTTGTTTATTTTTAGAGCCGACATTCTTTCAAAGGCGCTGTTACACGTTGAAACTTTTAGCTGAAAAAAAAAAAAGCCTATAAAAAAAGCCTATAAAAAGCCAGCTATCTCACTGATACAGGGCACAACGTAACAGGCGTTCAAAAACAAAATGAACGCGGGCCCGGGTCAAACCTTTAAAACCTGAAGATCACTCGCTTCTACCGCCGATAAACATATCGGTCGAGCCTAGAATTCAATTGGTGCAAAAGCGTGAGATTCACATTACTGCTGAGAAAATTAACATCAAGAAACTAAAAACATTATTTTCGAAACCAACTATTTTCTTGGAAGAAAACGTTTCACACAGCAGTATAGGGATTCAAATGTAAAGCGTCATAGGGCAAAAACCATTGCTAAATGAATCCAACAGGAACCGCCTAAAAGAGGCGTCCATTCAAATATGTACTCAAGAGAGCAAAATTATGACAAAGGCAACAGAAACCAGACCACGTACAAGGGAGTCGTGTAGGCCTGTCAACCCTTTTTAACACGTCCTGATCGACGTCCAGGCTAACCAACATTCTATGTAAAAAATCAAACCTCAAGACTACCACTCCAATATCCGATGCATCCGTTAGTCTATCCAGTCCTGCAACTAAATCATTCACCATTTCTAGTGCACTTCCTAAATCCGCCATCTTGTTCGCACGTGAGCGAGGCTTTTTCTTCAATGACGTCAATTTTTGACATCCCATAATTATCGGCGGATTTGGGCTCGCGGTAAGACTTTGAGACGTAACGACGAACATGGCGCTACAATGTTGAACTTGATCTGACAAAGTCCGACATTGCGTTACAGATTATCGTAGTCTATGTTAAAGTCGTAGGTTCAAACGCGCTGTTGAACATTTTGATTATATATCAGAACTCGTTGTATATGAGTATGAAGTCTTAACTTACGAACTTGGTATTGACGACATAAAAATGTAAAGTTGACCTAAAAACTTGGTATTAGCGACGTAAAATGAAAAGTTGATCGCCGTTTAAGTGAAACGTTGATTTGTATTTACCGACATTGTGTTGGTAAGCTAGTTCGAAGTTTGTTTACATGAATTTTAATGTTGACA
>NC_090889.1:20002202-20114702 GCF_036669925.1 Montipora capricornis
TGAGCCCTTATCAAGCTTTGTGATAACAATATCATCCCTCTCTTTAGCCTGCCTTATCGCTCTCAGCATTGCTTTCGGTGGTGCTGGACATGTACGCTCCCTGTAATTAAGCGCAATAGATCGCAGGAGGCACGTATACAAAACATGGTCGTCAGGTCCATGGACCCCTTCATGGACCCGGCCCATGGACTACCCCTGTGGACCACCCTTCATTTTGTACAGTTTCAAGCAGAAAAATCCTTATACGAGAAAGAGAAGTCATCCTGGAACTTATCTGGACAGTTTAAGCAATAATGATCTCTGCGAGGCCGGTGCAATGCTCAACCAACTTAACTATGAAGCCACCCAGTTGGGAACAGGTCATGTTTTGCATACGTCGTCCTCTTTGGGGCCTTGGCATGCCTTTTGTGTCTGGCATGTCTTATGCCACGTTGGTAGGTGTGGACTCAGCCGAGCGGTTGGCTCAGTTGTTGAGCTGTGCGGGAGGTCGCGGGATCAAAACCGGACCAACAACACACAGGGTCTTAAAATAACTGAGGAGAAAATGCTGCCTTTGTAATGACATCTCCGAAAAGGTTCCTGTAACGGCCGAAGAAATATTTGTCATTTGTTTTTTTCTTAATTAACCGCGTAAGGTTGGGCGAGAACATCTTCGTGCGTAGACGAGGATTGCGTGTACATACCCCCGAGAATGTAGCATGTAGCATGTAGGTATATGTGCAAAAGCAGTCTGGCAAAGTTCCCCACAAAGTGTTGTTCATTCACCCTGAAAAGCCACTAGGGGAGTGGTCAACTACATATTAGGAGGTATGTGTCTATCAGACACAAATGTTTAAAACAGTAGCCCATACCTAGGAGCGACGTTTTCAAAGATCACGATTTATTGACGTCATAGCGTCACCGAACGAGAACTGTCTTTGTTTCTTGCGGAAAAGGTAGCCAAAAAATAGATTGGTCCACAAAACTGCCTGGAGTTTGGCTTAATATGGAAGATGTTCGCTCCTAGTCATGGGCTTGCGCTCAAATTGGCCAGATAAGTGCGACAATCACTCTCCCTTTCGTCTAAAGATTTTTCTGCTTGTAACTTTACAAAATAACAGGTGGTCCACAGGGGTAGTCAATGTTTTGTATACGTCCTCGCTTGGGTGCAGCTGCTAATTCTCTTTTACCACTGTCATTAAGTTTCGGTTCTAGTTTCCAATAAGCCGTCTCAAAGGTTGCATGGATTTCTCTCGATAATGTTCGCTGTGGTAGAGTGAAGTTGAACCCCCTACTAAAGACCAGCTTTTGCAAGAAACGCAGCCTGTAGGAAAATATGTTCTTAATGTGCTCATCGATGTTAGTGTCAGTAGTTGGAAGTCTTGAGATCTTTCTAGTATGAACACTCATCTTCTCTTGATACTAGAGTTGATAATGTAATTTGACCACCGTAAAGAGATTGACGTTTCGAGCGTCAGCCCTTCGTCAGAGCGAATTGAGGAATTATGGGAACTGTGTTTAGTTTAGTTAAATGAAAAGCGTTCAATGATCAAGAAAATGGCCGCTAAAATAATTTTACATTAAATGACTCGGCGTAAGGGTTTCATTTTCTTGGAAAGGCGCATACTGAACAAAGGTTCCTTAAAAACTGGAATACACTACAAAAGTACACTACACTTTACTGTGGCGACATGAAAAAAAAAAAAAAAAGAGAAGATTGTAACTACCTACTAAGAATTGGCCGCGAGGCATAGGGTCTCGAAACTTTTAGGTGTTGAAGGAACGGACGGTCGTTTTTCACTTCGGTCTGTGAACTGGTCTCGTCCACCCGGGTAATTTTTGCCCAAATTACAACGGCATGCGCTAAAGGGTCTCCCCGAAGTAAACTGAAATCTCCGATGAATCCGATATTTTGGGAAAACGGCTAGCCTCTAGAGTTTCACAAACATTTTCAAAAAAGCACTATTTCATTCGATTCGTAAGTGCGTTTCTTGAGAACAAACATACCTTATTCCTGGCATTGTATCTTCATAAGGATGAACTTTCAAAGCATAAGATTGTACTATCACTTCGTTATTTGCCACTTCGAAACATGTTTGAGGCCAGCCTTTCAGAATAAAGGGTCGCAGTTTCAGAAATCGAGATTTTTGAGAAACGCACGAGTGAACGCTTTGGGTAAACGCATTCTGTTATGCGGGTTGTTTCTCGGCATAATATTATGGTAATATGTACCATTTGTAGGCGTGAAACAAGCCTCAGAATAGATAACAAAGAACAAAAAACTAATTTATTCTACCGTGTCCTGGCTCTTTCACAATGCACAATTAAACGCAAACGTATTTCAAATTCCTTTAACGTAAATCTACCGCACTTGCTTTTACTCTGAAAAAGAAACGTCATTTCCCATAAAATTTGAAATCGTGACTGCATATTTGCTGAACTTCGCTAAGACGTCGTGACGATTTTAAAAGTCAACTGCGAGAGTGGAAAGTTTGTGAAGGTAGATGGAATTCAATGAAAAGTGACTAAGAAGTTGCAAGTACACGATTGGTTTCTGTCAGTCGACTTGGGCTGGTTTAACTAACCGTTGCAGTAAACAAGGAGAGACTACAACATCGTCTAACCGTGACAACGAAAACACTTATTCATGCTTTTCAATGGCCTGTCAGTCTGGTGAGTGAAGCGTTCTTTAGCTATATTAGATTCCTTTGCACTTTACGCTCCAGAAACCTCATATCTTCTTCTACTTATTCAAAACAAAGATCATCATTATCAGACGTTTTTCTATCTGCAATGAGCGACAAAAGTAGTTGAGACACTCTTAGGAAAAGACGCTTTTAAATACTTAGGCATTTGTTCTATTTTATTTGCATCTAGCGTTAATTCTCTGATACCCCCGGCCCCCCAATTCAATGTTGTGTAGGCGCTGTGGTCTGTGCAGTCGAAGAAATAGAAAAATCAACATTGTTTTGGGGGAAAGAGGGAGGAAATGTATCCAAGACGCAGAAAATCGAATTTTACTGCCAAGTGTCTCAACACTTTTGTCGCTCATTGTCTGAAACAGGAAACTTGTTTTTCTTTACAATAACCGGTGTAGTACTTAATTGAGATTCCTGCCATCGCTTTATTCCAGGATTTGGGTTCTTCTCATGGGAAAATTATGGCACGCTTACTCATCAGTACAAAAATTTAAGGAAATTATCACCTTTTTTGGAAGTGAAATCTTGCGTGACATTCGTGCGTGACATCGCCAATTTAGGGTGTTGGTCATCTCCACCTTATTTCTCTCCGAAAAAGGAATGAAATAATAAAGTAATTGCTGAAATACAAACTACTGGTGGTACTCCCAAAGCAGGCTATCTTGGAGTAATTCAAACGACCGCTGTACAGGAAAATCCACGGGTAACCACGGGTAACCATGAACTGACTAAATCAATATTAATAGTATCCTTTTTACCATCATTTGGTTACCGTGGTTACTCGTGGTTACCGGTGAAAAAACTACATTTATCTGCATTAAATAATCGTTATTACAGGCTGAACTGAAAAAGGAAGCAAAAACTTTGTACAATAGAAACTAAAATGAGACACTATGTTATAAAAGTAACTTTTGGGCTAAGAAGGCACGTTTTTATTGGTTTAGCGACAGTTGACCGTGTGTAATGACATCATTTTTACATCACACTTGCGTGGTAGAAGCATTCCGTTAACAGCATTCTGCTCAGCGGAAGAAAATTACATAAGATCACTTGTTTCATCACGCTTTTGAACTTCATGTCATGACTTCTCAATGGTAAAGCGTTAAATATAGAATAAATTAATTAACTTTTCCACATAAATGGTTTACCAATGGGAAACCGTTGGAAATTCGCCGAGTAAAAGTGTAAAAAGCACTAAAACCATTGGTTGATATAAAATTTGATGTGCTCAGTACAATGCCCTTATCAAAATGATAGGTACATATTGCTGTGACGTCATTATGAGGCCATTTGTAATGGTAAAGTATTGTATTGAGATCAGACATGGAGAGATTTTTGCCAAAGAACGATACAATTTCTGTTTTTTCGTCAAAATATGACAAGTGAATAGAGAAACACTTGTAGCCATGATGGCATAGTGAAAATTGCGATGAATGAAAGTGAGGTAGACACTCTTTGAACGTTTTAAAAGTGAAAAAGTGCAATAAGCACCACCTTGAGGGCTAAATATGGATCCATTTATTAATGGCATACACCAGGTTTCGTCTTAGTATCGGAATTTCGGTGAGAAATAAAAACACTTGTCAGTTTTTCTTTAGTCAGGAATCACTCTTAACCACGCATTTAGTCGCCTTTGTAAAAATAAACTTGCTAGAGCTTGGATATATAAAAGAAATCACCACAATTTGCTTAAATAGCCTCCAAACAATGAGCGACAAAATTAGTTGAGACACTTAGGAAAAGACGCTTTTCGATACTTAGGCATTTGTTCTATTTTATTTGCATTTAGCGTTAATTCTCTGATACCCCTGGCCCGACACAGAAAGGGGGAGGGAATGTATCCAAGACGCAGAAAATCGAATTTTACTGCCAAGTGTCTCAACACTTTTGTCGCTCATTGTAGCTCACGGCATTGTGTGGAGTAGGTAATCAATAACTAACCGGACCAATGTTTGCTTTCAAAGAAAGTTAAAATACTATTAGCCAACATAGACACCGAAATCACGAAAGACTTGAATTTCTAATAATGTTGACATTCATTCAGGCCTCATTTGACCGTCAACTGGGTTGCCAGTATGGCAATTCCAGTCGCAAACTTTCTCCGTTTTTTACATTTTTTTCCGTGTCGGTAAAAGTCTTGCCTGTCTCTCCCCTGCTAAGTGGTGTCTTTGTGCATAGAGTCTTCTGTGCGTATTTTGTTAGGTTTGAGGGGGTTGGGGTAATGCGCAGATTTCTCTGGAGCACACAGGAGAAGATTTAATTAACCTGCAATGGCGTCGAAAGTCATTGTAACGCGAATGGCGTTTTAGTGCATCTTTAAACAAAATATACCCTTATGGAGCTCAAGAATGGAACGTCAATTGGGTAACTGGACTGCGACAACAATCTTTCGCCTGTCGAGCCGAGTGTGGTGTTATGTACTACACTAAAACCAAATGGAAAATTCTCTGGTAACTTATGGGTTCAACAAAGACAGAGAAGGAATCGAACACCTTAAGTGGACTTGTGATCTCTGTTGTCTGGCTATTTGTATTTAATTGTACTCAACTCTGCAGTCTTCCGGTAACAATTGGAAATTTCACTAATTCTTGTTTCCTTTCAGTGGCGTCGAAAGTCATTGTAACGCGAATGGCGTTTTAGTGGATCTTTAAACAAAATATATCCTAATGGAGCTCAAGAATGGAACGTCAATTGGATGAACAAGACAGGCGAATATCTGGAATCGACGAGTAATGGTCTTTTTCGCCGTTGGATATCAAGTGAGCTTTGTTTCAAATATTTTTACTAACTTGGTATTATATACAACACTGAAATCAAAAAGCAATTTTTTTTATGGATTTAACAAACAATGAGGGAATCGAACGCCTTGAATGCATCACAGTGTTTACTGAAGTCGCATCTAAGTTGCTTGGCAATTTACAATTATTTTGTACAACTCTGCAAAGGTAAAAAACGATTGGAAATGTGACAGTGAAGAATTACTTGTTGAAAGCTTGTTGTCTCTTTTGTGCGTCATTATTTACTGCCAAAGTTCTTTCGAAAAGGGTTTGATGTGAACTATCAGAAATTTCTTTAACTGCATATGCTTTGTGACACGGATTCTGTGTCTTGTTTGAACGCACGCAATTGAAATAGGAAGGTTTTTTGCCTCTAATAAATGTTGTTTGTTTCAATATTTTTTCGCTGCAAAAGGTTTTTGTGAGATTTCCAGCCTTTGTAAATCTAAATTTCATGTTGTGTAATTTTCGAGCTTAACAAATTTGCATACGCGGGATGAAATTGGATACGGGAGGATTTTTGTGGTAGTGCACTGTAAGCAGCGCGTGCACAAGTCACGAAACTAAACTGGTCTGTTGGAAGCGTGCTTTCAAGAGCTTAAACAAATTGAGCCCCAAAATCAGCAAAAAAAGTGTGACGCTGATGAATAATAAAGTAGCTGCTATTTCCAAAACGATGGAGAGTAACGTTTTGATTTTGCAGAAACAATGGTCAATCTCAAGAGTTGGGCGATTGTGATCTTTGTGTTGAATTCGCACATTTCTTGTTAAACTTTATAACACTTGAAAGAAAAAGAAAACTAACAAAAACAAAAAGCCGGTATCTTGCCATCATTTGACACAAATGCTTCACTGTTTCGCGAGTAAACACGCCGCCCGCTGAAATCGATGTCCCGATTTACTTGTGCAGCCAAAAGTACAATAAAAAAATTGAACGTAGCAAAACTCTCGCAAATTGTTTTTCGCTGATGGCAAAATATTTTATTCTCAATCGACCGTTCTGAAAACTTCCTTCTGCTATTCCTAAAATCTGTGTATCAATATTTATTCACTTTTGTATCAATATTTCTTTTGCATAAAGCAAGCTAACAAAATCTATACCTTGCTTAGTTCGCATTTTTGAGCGTTAAACTAGGCTTTTCGGTTCTATGCTCCTGTTACAAAGTGGTATATTTTTAGGTCACCCAGCTAGATACTAACCCCGCCGGAGTGGGATTAATTTTGGTGAAATTTAGTATTACAACGCTGTCACACGCTCAGAGTGCACGCTTAAACTTGTGGTGAAAAGAAGTTGTGAGGGAACTTGAAAATGATCAACATGTCAGCCTAGAAGCCAATTTTTCTCGATTCCTTTTATTTTCTTCAATTTTTTTTTTTACTTTAGTACTTTTGCTAGTAACCACATGTCTTCTCAGGGGGCTTTTTACCTAAGACTTCTACCATGGCATTACAATGATATACAACACCAAAGCAATGTCGTGTACTATTAGAGCTACATACTACGCAAAGACAACTTGAATCTCCTGGACGACAAAACGCAGCTCAGTTGACAATATGGAATAAAACGCTGTGTTACTGCACTACCACACGTGCGCAATGCTTGCCTATGTTTTCTAAAGAGGACAGGTATTTTTTCTTTCTGAAAAATGATTAACGGCCTGGTGTCCAGGTTTGTAACCTCTGAAAGAAGATCTGTTTCGTCGTATGAACGTGAGAGTCAAAGGGCCTCTGCTGGCACGACTTCTGGGTGACCCCTTAATTGGTCTCAATGACCCCCGACTTGAAAAAAATGCCTGGAACGCTGCAATTCAATACCACCCAACTCAGTCCCTTCTGTTTTTGAGTAACACGTACCACAGGCGACCCAGTGTAATCTCATGTAGCGTCTAGTTATTAAAAAATTGTGTACGTGACCGGAAACGAGTTTTAGTTTTTGTTGCATATAATATCCGGTTATCGTATAGCCAGCGAACGCTGATGTATTTCCGGCGGTCGTTTCTCTCCCACGAAAAATAGCGTCTGCGAAACCGAGCTGCAAAACGAATTCTGTGACAGGGCTCGAGACTAGCGGTAGCCAACTAGCCACAGGCTAGTAAAATTTCAGTTTAGGCTAGCAGATTTTGAGCTTTCAAAAGCCAATGGGGCTAGTAACTATTGTGAAGCCAATGGGGTTCTGGATAAAAACAAAAATAACAATTATTTCGTATAAATGGGGCAGAAGGAGAGAATAGAAACTAACAAAAACAGAAACTGTGAGCGGATTCTATGGAATTTACTGCCTTAGAAAATGATAAGTTGAAAAAAAAAAAAACCGAAGAGGCAAACGCGGATTACAGTTTCCCTGCCCCACGTTACGAACGATTAATCACGCGTGAAATCATGCGGAACTTCTTGGCTGCTGTTAAACCCTAGTTTCCATATGCGCGTGACTCCGTCGCAAACAATCACAAGCACCTTCCGATAACTTGATCACAAACAGTTTGCGTAAATGGAAACACCTTTTACGTTCATCTCAGACCAATTGTCGATGATCGCAAACAAGACGCAAGAGATAGAAAATTATTTATCGTTAAGTGTTGTTCGCGACGAGTAGCAACGCAAAAGCGAGGAAACAAAGATATGGAAACACAATCATAAACTGTTTCTGATTGATTGCGATCAGTCGACGATAACGTTTATACACGTGATATGTTTTGACGAATAGTAATGAAAGTGGCGTCCGAGTACGATTGTGGTAATGAGGATACTCCTCAAAACAGTGTGAGTTAAATGAATATCATATTAAGGTCACGCCAAATGTACTTGAAGCAAAGTTCTCGATCACGAAGAGCCAGTTCCTGTACTAGAACTTGATACTGGCTATGCTGCAGCCATTGCTGCTCCTCGAAAATGTATCAGACCCAAAATCGTTGAGTCTCTTGACAATTCCCCTCTGCCTTCTTCTTGGCAACAACTCCGTTGTTACGAGTAGATATGGAAACAGATCACGTACTTGTTTAGAAGTTGAATCCATAATTTGTTTCAAATTACAAAAAAAGAAAGATAATATGGAGCGACTTGTTTACTAGGAATGGTGAATCTCACATTGAAAGAGAGAAAACTTGCTTGTGAGCACAGTGATTGATTCCGAAAAACCATTCAAGCACAAAATGCAAGGATTGCTGTTGAAACTATTAAAAAGAAATCTTATATGAGCCAATTCTGTCCTTCCGAATTTCCTTTTTATCCAATGTAAGATATTATTTTCCTTCATTCCGCTGCTTTTGTGCTTCCTGCGTATAATGGCGCTTTCACGTTTAAATTTCAATCGCAAATAGCTCAACTTATAATCAAAGGAACAGCCTTTCCACAGACCTCCAAACTAGCAGTTCAGTTTTATGTAGGGTCTATTTCTTAATTTACTTTATTGCGCATTTTCCATACTCCAGTGCATTTGTGAGTTGCGAAGATATGGCAACGGTTCCGTGAAAATTGGCCTGAAGGCCGCGAAAACTTGGCCTTTGTGAGAAAAATACGGAAAACCGTACACTCCAGCTTATTTGCGCCGCTGTTGCGAGGATGGATATGAGAATATGGAATATTTACTAAAAGCGCGGGTTGTGTTTGCAAATATGAAAATTTTTCGTGATAGTTTTCAGCTAGTGAGCTGAAAAGTTAGTCTCGAGTCCTGTGTGACGTAACTACTTTTGTTATTTTTGGCCAATCACGTTGCATGAGAGAACAGAGAGTCGGGTGATCTCCGCGCTTCCTGTCATCGTTGTCACTAGCGAACCTTTGAAACGAAGAACTATAAGTGAAACGCCAAAGAATTAACATTCCCTGCGGTGGCGAATGTTGCATTCTTTGACGGAAAAAATGTTTGGTTGCAAAGAAGATAAATGTGTTTGGTAAGAGTGTTTGGACATCTCTTCTTCGATACTTCGAGCCGATTTATGTGGGCTAACTGCCGCACGAAATGCTATTATCGACCCCTACGATACGAGAAAGCCGTATGTAAAGTGACGAGCTTGAGGACTAACTAAAAAGACACTTTGACGATGACATTACTCTTCGAGTTAAGAAGTCTGAGGCAGGCCCCATCCTATCACGTGCGAGTGCGGACTTAACGCAAATCTCATTATAGCATGTGAACAATTAAGTGCGCGATAGTTACACTTTAAGCTTCACAAAAAGCACACAATACACATTGAAATTCCGAAAGCCAACCCCTCATACTTGGCTATCTGACGGAAAACGACAGCGCTATTCCATCAAAAACGCTATCAGTCCACTAATGCTGTAAACAGAACATTTTAGCCGCGAGGAGAAACACAGCATCAAGATGTGTACAAACGTATCGAATATGCTACATGATCACTTCTCACCAGTGACAAACCAACCAATTCGCCCTTGTCACACGGCGGCCATATTGTCCCGGGAGACCAAAAAAGCTTTGTTTTACCACGCCAAGCCTCACCCCCATGGTTTCCACTGCGAGGCTTGGCGTGGTAAAACAAAGCTTTTTTGGTCTCCCGGGACAAAATGGCCGCCGTGTGACAAAGGCGAATAGGCCATTTCCGAGTTCATGTCTACCTCTTCTTCAAAGCGAGTCTATGTGCTAAGTCTTTGTTGTGAAAATTAGTTTTCATTCATGTGTTACCGTCACAAAAACCTCGCACTTAGACTCGCTTTGAAGAGGAGGCAGACATGAACTCGGAAATGACCTATTAAAATGCAGAATTTTCGATCCGCCATTTGAGCATAACAACTTAAATAACATGCCATTTGCCTGAGTGATACCGAACACTGGTCTCTATCGCTCTCCTTTATCGGCAACTGACGAGATCCCGAAGGATCGAAACCGTGATCTTGCCTAAAAAAACGCGGACATAAGCCTTCTTACTGAAAACGGACCTCTAACAGTCCCAATAACCTCCAAAGACGAAGATGCCCAAATGGAGATTGAAGCATTATTGCTTTCAGACCATCGCGACTCATGATACAAACGTTTTCAAAGGCGAACGATTCGGAAAGAAATCTCAAGTTGCCACCCTTTAGGGGTAAACAAAAAAGGCTTCATCAAGGGCCAAACACTTAGACCTCTCCGTACAAACTCCTCTGAAAAGAAATTCAAAACTAAAACCTCGCATTTTAGAGAAAGCCTTATTGAACGAGGATAACCAGAAAGCCTGATTATGGCTACACTCTCAGACGTCAAAATTGAGAACAGGAAACAAGCCCTCCTACAGAAATGCAAAGAACATAAGCGAATCTTGTCTTTTCTTCACACAATACCGTCCAAATCTTAAACAAATACTCATGCAAAAATTGCATTTAATCCAGCAACAACCGCTACTTAGTCAAATATTTCAAGATCCCCCGATCGTTTCGTACAAAAGGGGCAGATCCTTAAAAGACATAGTCGTTCGAGCCAAACTCTAAGCAGGCCAAAACCGTCCTTAAACACGTGGATTGGAGTTGTGTAGGCCTGTCACCCCCATTGTTATCGCGTGTTCCCTGTGTGTTAGTTCTGGTGATTTATGAGCCTAATTCTGATTGGCTAAGAATTTTACGTCACAGAAATCGTTTTACAGCTCGGTTTCGCAGACGTTATTTTTTATTTTTTTTTTTTACCATCGTAGAAACATGTAAGAGCAGGTCTCTGAGAAAGTCAAGCAAAGTTGGAAATGGAAATCTTAAACTCCTCCTTCATTTTTTGTGTGGAGATATGTTGCCTGGGAGCCACAAGCCCATGTTTTGACCCTCAAAATGGGTAACATATGTGTGTCTACCTCTCGCATACATGTGAGTCAGTTGTAATGAAATTCCACCAGAGAGGAGACCTATGCCTCTAATTACTAAAGGATGTTTCAAAACTGCTTTGACTTTTTTGAACAAGGAAAAATGTTGGCTTTACTATGTTAGGTGTCGGCAAGAGATCATGATCTCTTGGTGTCGGTCATTTCGGAAAATGACAAAAACGAGCGCATCTTTTTTCGCATTTTCTCCCAAAGTATTCTTTTTTCCGCAACTGAATTTGTTACAGAGATTATGCGGTTATTATGGTTCTTAAATATTAGAAAACTACCTTGGGGAAAGTCATATTTTAACAACACGTGATAAACGAATTTGATGGAAATTGTAGAAAAATTAAAATTACGTCATTTTTACACTTAAATTTTTTCGCTCTCAAAATGTTCTAAAGCAAGCGGTCAAACTCTAAATGTATTTATTATTATCTTGTCTGTAAGCTGAATATGACTGTTGAGGTTTTAAATTGGTGACTACGATGAAAAAGAAATTAACGTTAACATATCGCGTAATTCCTTGCATTTTTTAACACTTAAGCTGTGGCATCTTCGCTCCCTTTTTCGTGACCAAATCGATGGATTTCCCTTGCAGTCAAGTCAAATTAACATTCTCTTCCATCCAACATCACCTCAAGAAAAGTAAAACCATAGGTAATGATGAATTTGTCCGCATCCAGTTGACTTAACAGAACACTATTGACAAGAATAAAAGCTTGAGAGTCTCTTCCGAAATAAAGTTTATCCAGCGAGTTACATGAATGTACTACTTTCACCATGCCAAGTAAACGTATGCCTATGACCATCCCGAATAACGTATTTGGCTAAAATCGAGGGGAGATTTGTAATATGTCGATGAAAAGCCGAGAAGATTCTTCGCGGGACGGAAATGAGTGGGGACAGACTGCTGACCGGAACCCACCAACGCCGAAATAAAATTAAAGTAGTAGAGCTAAAAATAAAAAAAATAAAAAGAAAATATTAAATGGGTATGATGAAACAACTGTCGGGATAAAAATGTAGCGACATTAGTTTAGTTATACCTTGTCTTTTCGCTACATTGATTGTGATTGTGGCTTTATTAACTAATGCCTTTATATTGCTATTAAATCGTTTGAAATAGAATAGCAGACATGAATGCACACAATGTACAGATTATTATTCCTAAATCACTTTTTGCCCAAAGGGGAGGGTTATGTTTCCAAATGTGCTGTCGGAAGTAGAGTAGGAATGTCAAAGTTACAAAATCTGATTTGCGTAACATGCTCATCATAGCTCAGCTCGGTTGAGACGACATTTTCTGAAAAAAAAAAAAGAACGTTTTCACAAAAAAGTTGCGTTTTCAGACTGAAACGAACGTTTTGCACAAATTTCTACTGTTAGTTAGATTTTAACCAAATAATAATCTTAAAACGATTATCCATTTACGGTTTTTGCTTAAAATGGAAAGTGGTTGGCTTCCAAACTTGAAAGCCCTGGGAGGTTCAGGAATGCAGGGGAAGCGTTGTAAAACTAAGTGAATGTGACAGGGGGTGCTTTCCATAATGCCTGACCATCAGTTCCGAGACCAGTGGAACTAACCAAGGAAAAATGAAACATTTTTCATCAAAAGTCAATTTCCAACCGGACCGAAGCGTTCCATTTACGTTAGTTTCGACCAAAATGTCGGTTGCATCACAGTGAAATGCGACTGGAAAAGAGAATTTCTGTAAATGGAACGCACGTTTCAGTCAGACCGGATCGACCGGTCTAAGAGGGCCACCTCCAGAGGTGGTCCCAAGTATTCCAGTCGGAGCGAACCGAAACGGACCTTTCCATTTGACCTCAGTCCGAAATTTCCGGAAATTTTGGCTCAATGGAAAGCACCCAGGGATATCACAAATCACTTGCAAACCGATGGACTATGCAAGAACCGGGCAAAACACCTTATTCACGATGGCCGCCATGTTGGAATTGCTATTATCATGCAAATTAGCTACACACTTCTAGAGGGGGCAAACAACACAAGTTCGAGAGGTTATAACGAACATTTTAGCCAGACAGATGATATGTTTCATGTTCATTGAAGGTTTATCACCTAAGCAGTAAAATAGAATGATTACACAAGTTACTTCGATGTTTTTTTTTAGTGAAAAACGAGCAGATAGCGAAGTAGAAAGTCAAACTGTCAAAAGCAATCAAAAGATATAAAATTATTATAAAAGGTAGTTAATTCTAAATACTAAAATAGACTTTTAGCAATGTTATTTCAATATTTCGACGAGCCGATTTTCCACAATTTACCTTTTTTCCAATGTTTGCCCCCCAGCATAACACATGGCTAATTTGCATGACAATTTGAAAACCAACATGGCGGCTGTCGTGAATAAGGCCTATTTGCGTGCCAAGTGTCAAATTCTCTAGTGAATAACAATTGCGCTGTTGTTGTTGCGGTAAGGAACACTAATTATTTCATATGCTATTGTTTATTTCTCCTTCCATCCTCAGGTAGGAAATCCATGCTTACGGTTGAGTCTGTCGTTCCATGTCCGGTCTACGCGCGCGTCTGCGTGACAAACCTCAAGACTTCTCCACCAACGCTTTAAACCGTTCAATTTTAGCCCAAGGCTTTGTTCTTGATGGTCAGAGGCTTGTATTTTCTTAGTGAGTTAATCGTGATTGATTCATTTTATTTTCTCGTTGGACCACATAGATGGATTTCAGTGCACCACAATGTCACGAGTGTTTTAATATCGAATATATTCGTGATGTGTATGCGGCTTGAATGCACCATTATCTGTATCTGTTGTTTAACACACCTGTAACGTCCCACAGCCGTTGTTTTCGATGGGAGAGGACCGATGTTCAGAGCCTGTGCTAAATTTGGTCTAGAAAATGGAACAAACGAAGGGGAAACGGAAGCGATTAAAATGTACAAATTACGAAAACTTATACTATAAAATATTATAAGTTTTTGTAATTACAAAAACTTGCATGGTAGCCTTTTCCTTCAGTTGAATATTATCAAACTAAACGGATCTAAAGCTTCATAAATCGACGGCACTTAACAGATAGGAAACTTAAAATACTGTCGGAGCTTAAACACTATCTCTAAACCATTTTGGAGCTATCCACAATTTAAGTCTGAACTTGGTCAATTTTCAACATATTTATTTATCACCTGTGTCCAAACTAGTTTTCCAATATTTAAGGACTATAATAACTGTAATAGCTCTACTGCAAACGTGGTGACCGGGAAAAGAACACTTTGCTAGAAAATGGGAAAAAGGTTATGCTCGGTTTTGCGGTTTTGCAAAATGGCCGACAGGTAACATAATACAGCAAGTATTTTCTCCTTGTTCCTAGAAGTCAAAATACTTTCACAGCATCCTTTAGTAATTAGAAGCATTGCCCTGCTGTCTGGTGGAATCTTATTAGAATTGGTTCACATCTATCCGAGAAGTGAACACGTATTTGTTAACTATTTTACAGTAAAATTCCTGCTCAAAGGCTGTCATGATCAATGGCGGTTACCATGGCAACGATACATCAGCTGGCCCTAATATGGCTGTTTTCGTTCATCCATCCAGACAACCTACACCCACACAGAAAATGAAGGGGATTTTTAAAATGTTGATTTCCAACTTTGCTTGACTTTCTCAGAGAACTGCTCGTAAAGCGTCCGTTTACTGGTTTTGATTGGAATCAATGCACTTAACAACAGTTTTAAAAGTGGAAAACTATTTAACGATCGCATTTAACCCTATGGTTGGGAAAGAGAAATTCGGACTTCGGACTACGGAATTGAACTTGATATTGAGCAAGGTATTGTAACATAAAAACAAACACTGAAATATTGTGAACTTAAAATCAAATCGGGCCTCAAAGTAAGGGCTACAGGTAACCGTTACTTACCCAGTACAGAGACACGTATGGAAAAGCAGGAATCCGGAATATGCAGATAACATCTCCATGATGTTGATGGATGAAATTAAGGAATGATCTTTGAAGTTACATGTTGAGCAACTGCCCTGTAAGAAAACCTGGAAGAAAATTGGCGCATTCAGTGGGATTCACACACATGACCTCAGAGATACTAGAATTATACTCCTCCAATATTGTATTTGAAGGAGCCATATCTCTTCAGAGCAAAACAAACCAAAGACGTAAAGAAGTAATAATACTTGTAACTGCATTTGGGGCAAATGATACTTTGAACAACTTTGATATTAAGGTCCATAGGAAAGCAACACCTCTCTTCGTGCTGCCTGTTTCCTAAGACGAATCGAATAAGGAAGGATGGCCAAAAGTGCCAGTCACAGGACCCCAAGCTGGGTGGAGAGTTTCACGCACTCCACTTGGTGCTTGTTTCACTTTCGCGTTCCAAAGACCCACATAGCCGTGATCATCAAGCAATCCCAGGTATGCGCTATTCAAACTAACGGGTCATTTCACACAGGTACAGTAGTCAACTTTGTTGAATACAGGCTGAATGCAGTTCAGCAGGTTGCTGTATCGTGACTGTTAGGATGTTACGGGCACCATAACCGGGTCGCTGTCTGAGATTTCATGGCTGGTGTCAGAGGACCGTCCGTGTTCAAGCTGGGGTTTCTTACATGTAGTTTCATTTACAATGCTAATGCTGCACAATTAAAATGCCTGATGACTAACATACCATTGGCTTGAGCTTCCTGTGCGATGAAGATGTTGCTTTCAGTGCAGCGTAGGATAAAAAGACCGTTTTTAAAAATCTCCTAGGATCAAATTAAGAACGAAACTAATCACGAGCAGAATCAGGGAACATGTAACAAAAGGAGTCGTTTAAAAAATCTAAAGAATCTGCAGCTAATATCTGTATGATGTTTATGGATAAATTAAGGAATGATCTTTGAAGTTACGTATTGAGCAACTGCCCTATGAGAACCCTGGAAAAAAAATTAGGGCACTCAGTGGAATTCACCGTCACCCGTGACCTCAGAGATACTAGAGCTATACTTCCTCCAATATTGAATTTAAAGGAGCCATATCTCTTAAGAGCAGGACAAACGAATGTTGAAATGAAGTTGATAATGCAGGCAGAACTTAAGACGTCAGCCAAACTCCTTGATTGAAAAACAACACGCTCTTTGACTTTATGGGAGTCAAACCAAAGCACATTGGTAGCAGGAAAGAGTTTCACAAACTAAGCCGTTCCTGCAATTTTTTTTGAAAGACGGGTTCGGTTTTAAAAAGAACAAAATTTGAGCATTTTACTCAAACAGATTCAAAAGGACTCATTCCATACAATGCTCCCGTACAATTATTACAATGCCTGATGAGATGTTTATGGATCAGTTACATGTTGAGAAACTGCCATGTGAGAAGCCTGAAAAAAATTTAGGCCACTCAGTGGGATTCACACCCATGACCTCTCAGATACTAGTTAAGAACTATACAACTCCAATATTGACATTGAAGGAGCCGTATCCCTTAAGAGCAGGACAAACCAATGTGGAAATGATAAACTTGGAAATGCGGGCAGAAATTAGAATGTCAGCCAAACTCCTTGATTGAAAAACAACACACTCTTTGACTCTATGGGAATCAAACCCAAGCAAATTGGTAGCAGGCAAGAATTTTACAAACTGCACCGTTCCTGCAAATTTTCTGGAAAAGATGGGTTTGGTTTCGAAAGCAACAGACTTTAACTGTGCATCAATTGCCACTTTGTAGTGACATTATAAGCGACTGCTACTAGCGACACAGCGTAAATGAGCATGGACTTTGATAATGATCAGCCTGGTGAGACATGTAACTGGATCTCTTGTTGCCAATACGGTACATAATCTGATCATTACCGAGCGGTACTACACACTGCAGGCATCACTATCAGCCAAAACGTTTGTATGGACAACATGCGAAGCGTGTGTTCATCAATAAAAGAATCACATCACGATAACATTAGTGACTTGTGTGCACATCAGTAACAGAATTAATTATGGAAAAGAAATACTCTTTGAGTCAGTGTACCCTTTAGTTTGTAATTATCAGAGAGATATGTAGAAATGCCTATCAAATCAAATTTAATTAACAGTTACCTCTATTAAGGAGAGGAGTATTATGTGAAACCTTCAGTCAGCGTTTAGTTATAGTTATATGACATAAAACAGCGTGAAAAAACTGCCAAAGTTAGGGAAAAAAAATTGAGTCATGTTCCTGTGGCTTGTTGTGGGAAATGCAAGAGACCCCTGACTCACAACGATTGAAATTAAAGTTGGATATTAAGGTCAGTGTGAAAGCAAAACCTCTCTTCATACCACCAGTTTCATAAAACAAATATCGAGTAAGGATAGATGGCCAAATGATGCCAGTCACGTGATCCCAAGGTGGATGGAGAGTTTAGCGCACTCCACTTGGTGCTTGTCTCACTTTCGTGCTTCCCGAAGCCCACATAGCCGTGATCAACCAATCCCTGGTCATACTCCATACAATCACACAAAGTAGTCAACTTTGTTGAATACAGGCTGAATTCAGTTCAGCAGCTCTCTGTATTGTGACTGTTAGGATGTTTACAGGAACCATAACCGGGTCGCTGTCTGAGATTTCATGGCTGGTGTCAGAGGACCGTCTGTGTTCAAGCTGGGATCACTCAGATTTAGCTTCAGTTACAATGCCACTAAATCAAAACGCGTGATAACATACCAAGGGATTAAGATTCTCGAGTGATGGAGGTGTTTAACAACCAAACATCTTCCGGATAAGAAAAGAACTTCCAAAATCTTTCATGAAGCGAGTAAGCGAATTTGTAAGAAAAAGGATAAAATTAGACAATCTGATGCTAAAATCAGTTTGATGATTATGGTGAAAATTAAGGAATGATCGTCGAAGTTACATGTTGAGCAACTGCCAAGTAAGAAGCCTGAAAAAAAAAAAAAAAATTCAGGCCCCCAGTTGGCTTCCCAACCATAATCTCGGAGAGGACAGCTACCTAACACTCCTCCAATATTGACATTGAAGGAGCAGTATCTTGCAATAGCAGGACAAAAACACAAGGCTTGTTGAGTTTATGGGAATAAAAGCCAAGCACATTGGTGGCAAGCAAGAGTCTTACAGTACAAACTTGAACGTTCCTGCAAATTATCTTGAAGGATGGATTTGGTTTTCAAAGGAACAAACTTTGTGCATTAATTGCCAGTTTCCTATATTATATTACAAGCGACTGCTACTAGAGACATAATGTCAATGTGCAGGCCGGAACATTGTTAATGATCAGCTTGGTGATAATTGCACCTCTTGATGAAACCACCCAGCACAGCTTGAAAAAACGGTACATAACCTGATCACCACATATTGGACAAAACACACTCCAAGCATCACTAATGTGTACATCAATCGATGAATAGACTCGCAACGATTGTAGTAAAAGTTGGATATTCAGGTCAGTGGGAAAGCAACACCTCTCTTCATAGCACCTGTTTCGTAAAAGTAAGTAGGTGAATGTGTGAGAAAAAGGATAAAACTAGACAATCTGATGCTAAAAGGTGTTTGATGATTGTGGTGAAAATTAAGGAATGATCTTCAAAGTTACATGTTAAATAACTGCCAAGTAAGAATCCTGAAAAAATTTTTAGGTCCCCGGTGGGATTCACGCCCATGATCTCCGAGATGCTACAGCTAACACTCCTCCAATCTTGAGATTGAATGAGCCGCATCTTACAAGAGCAGGACAAACCAATGTGGAAAGAAAAATCGTAACACAGGGCGAAACTATGATGTAAGCCAAACTCTTCATTAGAAAACACAAGGCTTGTTGACTTTATGGGAGTCAAAGCCATGCAGGCATATTGATGGCAGGCAAGAGTTTTACAAACTTCACCGTTCCTGCAAATTCTCTTGAAAGATGGGTTTGGTTTTCAAACCAACAAATTTTGTGCATTAATTCAGCAGTTTGCTGTGATATCACAAGTGACTGCTACTAGCAACATATAGTGTCAATGGGCATGGACTTTGATAATGATCAGCCGGTTGATAACCACATATCTTGATGAAACCACCCAGCAAAACTTGACAAAACAATACATAATCTGATTGTCACAGATTGGACAAAACACACCGTAAGCATCACGAATGACAGTAAAGTTTGCCTAGATAACACGTGAAGTGTGTGTACATCAATAAGTGAACAGACTCGCATCAACTGTAGTTAATAATAAAATAATAGTAATTGGCAGTGCTAATCACCCTTTACTTGCAGTATTAGGACTGAATTGCGAAAGGGCACAGCTCACCAATGACAGCATTTAAGTTTGCCCTGATAATACGTGAAGAGTGTGTACATCAATAGATGAATAGACTCACAAATATTGACAGTGGTAAAAGTTGGATATCAAGGTCAGTGGGAAAGCAACACCTCTCTTCATAGCACCTGTTTCATAAAACAAAGATCGAGTAAGCATAGATGGCCAAATAATGCCAGTCATGTGACCCCAAGCTGGGTGGAGGGTCTAGCGCACTCCACTTGGTGCTTGTGCCACTTTCGCGCTTCCTGAGGCCCACATAGTCGTGTGATCAACCAATCCCAGTTCATGCTCCATACAATCTATCAGGTCATTGCACACAATTACAGTAGTCAACTTTGTTGAATACAGGCTGAATACAGTTCAGCAGCTCTCTGTATTGTGACTGTAAGGATGTTTACAGGAGCCATAACTGGGTCGCTGTCTGAGATGTCGTGGCTGGTGTCAGAGGACCGTCTGTGTTTAAGCTGGGGTCACTCAGATTTACCTTGAGTTGCAATGCCACCAAATCAAAACGCCTGATAACATACCAAGGGCTTAAGATTCCCGAGTGATGGAGGTGTTGCTTAATTTCTAGTGTTGTGTATAGAAAAACTCTGTTCAACAATTAAACATCTTCCTGATACATGTACATGTACAAAACAACTTCTAATTTTTTCAGAGAGTGAGTAAGTGAATGTGTGAGAAAAACGTTCCTGCAAATTATCTTAAAGGATGGATTTGGTTTTCAGTAATTGCCAGTTTCCTGTATTATATTACAAGCGCCTGCCCTTGCTTTTGTGCCAGCCGTTTAAAAGAGGCCAAGAAAATGGGTTTTTGGGGGGACTGGGTCTTTTCTACGGAGAGAAGGCGGGCATTTTCAGTTTCTTCGGGTCACAAGCTTTCCGATGGTGTGTCTTGAAGCCATATTTGTTGTAGAAGCGGCGAAAAATTAGGGCATGATTAGAGCCGAATGCACCGAAGTTGCCGTTCCTGAAGAACTCCCAAGGTGAGTTTTTACTGTAAATTTTTTTTTGTTTCTCGAAATTTATAAGCAAATTGAAAACCATACCATTTTAGTTCCACCTCTCTTCAAGTTATCTGTCTTTTTCCTCTGCGCCTTGTTCCCGTTTCACTGCAAAAAAACAATGGTCTTTTAGGGCACATTCAAAGAGACACTTCCCATTGGGACTTTACAGTCGCCTCAAAAAGGAGCGAATGCATGAAGAATTGAAAACCATACCATTTTAGTTCCACCTCTCTTCAAGTTATCTGTCTTTTTCCTCTGCGCCTTGTTCCCGTTTCACTGCAAAAAAACAATGGTCTTTTAGGGCACATTCAAAGAGACACTTCCCATTGGGACTTTACAGTCGCCTCAAAAAGGAGCGAATGCATGAAGAATTGCAAAAGAAATTGGATTGTGATGAACGTATTAAAGAAATAAAGTCTCAACTTGACAAAAAATCTGTGAAAGAATTGCAGGCTGAACTTTACCGCACAGAAGAGCGAATCCGTCAGAGGAAACGAAAGGTAGCTAGCCTAGCTATGACAGTTATGTAGTGCAGTGCAGTGTCAGAGAGAAGGAGGTCCACGGAAGCTTAGTAATATGTCTCTCACTCGCTTTGTCTCACTTCTATTTTCATATCCTCACTACATATATTGATTTATATTAATTTTATTTTTTCCATCATCCACAAAATATTAAAGTAAAAAATGAACGAATAAAAAATAAATCAATAAATAAATAAAACTTTCTATTTAAACATTAACGAATGACATATAATAAATAATATTATTAAATAATATAATTGTCAAATTTTAATACAATAATAATAATAATAATAATAATAATAATAATAATAATAACAATAACAATTTTAAATTTTAATATAGCTGTCAAATTTTGACAGTTTGACAAATGAGTGTGAAGTGAGGAACAAAAGATCAAGACTACCTGATAGAACAAGTGAGCTTGATTTGCAGTCAAGTGAGAAACTAAACCTTTCAAGGGCACAGATTATGCGAAGAACAAAAAAAACTCTCTGTGGGATGAAAAAAATATTGGCCCAGCCTGACAAACCAGTCCTTGATGGTATGTGGACTACACTTATAAACACTGCCCCCAAGAAATGTATGGCAGAATACATTAGAATGTCAAAAACCTGTACACAGATTGTACAACAGATTGTACAAACCAACATCCATGAATATGAGAACAGTTTAAGAAACAAAGTGAGAAGTTTTATACGAAGGTGGCCTTATCAGCAAAAAGAAGTACACCAGTATTCCGAATACTTCAGATGTAGTAAAGGAAAGTGCAAGAAAATCTAAAAACAACAAAACTGAATTCATGAAGAAATGTAAAGTTCCCAAGACTGTGCCATACAAATCCTTGGCAAGTTTTTTTCCGAAACATTGACATTGGGGAGATCATAGATCTAGAAACACTAAGCTGCCAAATTTAATGTTGAGGCATTTCCTGGAGTGTACAGACCTCTAAAGCCCTTCCTCTTGAAGCTTGCTGACCTGTATCTCTTTCTCGATGAAAGAGTTCCTTGTCTACATTGGTTCAATGCCCATACATTGCTATTGGGGCAGATGGGGCACCATTTGGAAGGGATTACACTGCCACTGGTAATTATATTTCTAGAAACATAGCACATACACAGGGCAATCATTATACAGTACCTACTGCTATTTATTTCTCCAAGCAGTCAAGCTCATGCAGTTACATTCATTGTTGTTGTGCAAATTTTTCAGCATATCTACACTAATTCTATTCCTACACCTTTTTAGACTACTTACATGAAATTGTGCCTTGTAATTTCAATTCACCTGGGGTGGGGTGGTTTAACCCTTAAGATAAAGTTGCTTAATTTCAAAGTTTTGTTTCTGTTTTTTCTTTGGTGCTTCACTGCAAAGATCTCTGAATTACTAATTGTCTTCTCCAGTCTTAAAATGTTGATGCTAGATTCAGTTACAAGCTGTAAATATTTATCCCAAGAACATATGTTTTAATCATTGGTTTCAATTTGCAGCATACCTCGTTAGCATCCTAAACCTATTACACAGGGTGCAAAGTTGTAATAACAATCATCTACTGATGGGGTCAAATTCACCTGAGGACAGCCCATTAATGAAACATTACACAGATCATTTAAGCAGAGGAGAAATGGCAGAAAGTGAAGGTAAGCAGTTAACTACTCCACAAGGCCATCAGATAACATTCAGAATGAAGCTGGTCCCCTGTGACATGAAGTGGACATCATCTATGTCTGGCGAACTAAACAACTGCGCGTTTTACTTTTCACCATTTGCAAATGTAAGCCAGAATGACAAAATGACAATGGATGGGTCAATTGGTGCAGAGCCTAAGGGCACATGGCAAGAATGGAAGTACAGTGTATGAAAAGAGAATTGCAACAGCCAAGAAGGTTGAAAAATTGAAAGCAAAACTCCGGGATCCTTCAGGAAAGCAAAGAAGCTAGACAGTGAGGTCACAAAGTTGATTTCGAAGGAGAAATCAAGGCAGGAATTTATCCCACCACTTGGTAAGTTTGTGAATCTGATTAAACCAGAACCCTTGCATAAACACAAATAATGCCTGGCAGCAATGGTTTACAAATCTACTGACAGTGGTTATGCAATACACTAATGATTCCCAACTTAAATCAGCCACAACTTTATCAGACATGCCAGATACTTCGCCACCGATCAAATTCCTGACATGTGTGAGAGAAACTGCAAAGTGTAACAGGCTTTACAATTCCTTTGTGTGATGGTTTGGGGGGAAGAGGAAAAAGGGCATTTCTTTCTCTTACCGCTTTACAGGATTGGAATCAAAGAATTTTTCATGGAACTTCCCTTCCTTAATTCAGGAGGTCTTGTCAATTTCAACACTGTCACAAAGTTCAATTCTCAAACTCCATGTACTGGCATTTGTTGGACTGAAACTTAGGGACTCAGCATCCCTTTATTTAAGGGTTGAGGTAAGCAAAGCACAAGTAGGTGATGTGAAGACCTTGTGCCAAGATTATTTTAAAGCAATTTTGTTGTTTTTAAATGGCGTGAACCCACCTGTGTGGACTCTGGGATATGCCGTACCACGCCACACCACCTTGGACTAAACTCGATTCAAGGCCGTGAGGTCAAGCATGTGAAGTTGGCAATGTACATAAAGAACGCATGCAATCTGAAGAAGAGTTTCATGAGTATGTCACCTTAGTTTGGCTTCGGGAAATGGACCCCTACAGTGTTTCCTACAAGCAAAGACGAGAATCATACATCCCAAAGAGAGTGAAGGAGGGCGATGACAGGTTCTGACAGTGTGGAATGTTAAAATCAAACAATGCTGGTTGCAATATCTGCACTTATCTAGTACTATCACAACTCATATCAGGGAAAGTGTGGCCACTCGAAAGGTTGTCCAAAGGTAGGGATTTAATTTAATTTTATTTCTGGGCAGGGGGGAGAGGTGAAGCCAAGAAATTCTTGCTATCAGTAATTATTAAACAAAGTCAAAATCTGTCTGTACATGTCCTTAGGCTAGTATTACAAATGACAGACATAAAAAAAACTTCTTTTTCTTCCAGGATTTACTTTAATTTAACTTCTGGAAAGGAAGGAGGGGGGGGGGGAGAGGTGCAGCCAATATGTGTAACTTTTTGTTTTTTTCACAAAATTAAAAACCTTCAGAAATTGATCTTGGTACCAATAAGTAAACAAAGTCAAAATTTGTCTGTACATGTCCTAGTATTACAAATGATATACTTAAAACGTAACTTCTTTTTTTTCTTTTTGGGCCCTGATAAATTACAGATTTTCACAACAAAAGGTAGAGTGCATGTGTGTGTTGTTTCTGTTTTTGTGCATTTACAGGGTTTGGTTTTTAAATCAATGGAAGCGATGCCTTTTGCCAGCTTGCTGTGATATTTGAAGGGCGGCCTCATGTAAGATACAGTGGGCATAAACTTTGATAATCAGCCTGGTCTTAATTGCGTCGCTCATTGAAACCTCCCTGTAAAACATGTAATATGCTGATCGTTACAGATTAAAACAGCAACAGGTCGTTTTTTTTCCTTTTTGTTAATAATTTATTGATATCAAGCATTTGTGAAAAATGGTAAGATGATGGCGCATTCTTGGAATGAATGCGTGACGAGTCCCTATGGACATGGCCTGAGAACTAAAAACACCATACCCTGAGAAAGTTCGCCCGGATGACACGTGAACTGTGTGTACATCAATAGCCGAATAGACTCACATTGATTGTAGTTAATAATAATATAGACTTATGTAATAATTGGCAGTGCTAATCACCCTTTACTTGCAGTATTAGGACTGAATTGCAAAAGGGCGCAGCTCACGATATTTTGCTGAAAGCATGCGAAAACGCCTCTGGGTACCGCTGGACAGGACCATGTTTGGTGTCGAAGCACAGCACCACAGGTAGTTGTTAATTAGCTGTGAGTAGGAAAGCAACACCTCTCCTCATATCCTGTTTCATAAAACAAATATAGAATAAGGATAGATATCCAAATGTTGCCACCCACGTTACCCCAAGCTGGGTGGAGAGTCTAGTGCACTCCACTTGGCGCTTGTGTCACTTTCCCGCTTCCCGAGGCCCACATAGTCGTGATCATCAACAAATCCCAGGTAATGCTCCGTACAATCTAACAGGTCATTGCACACAATTGCAGTAGTCAACTTTGTTGAATACAGGCTGAATACAGTTCAGCAGCTCTCTGTATTGTGACTGTTAGGATGTTACAGGAACCATAACTGGGTCGCTGTCTGAGATTTCATGGCTGGTGTCAGAGGACGGTCTGTGTTCAAGCTGGGGTCACTCAGATTTAGCTTCAGTGACAATGCCACCAAATCAAAACGCCTGATAACATACCAAGGGCTTAAGATTCCCTAGTGACGGAGGTGTTGCTTTCTAGCATAGTGTAGAGGAATTGTGTCTTTAATAACTAAAGATCTTCCTGACACAGAAAGATTTTTTTTTTGGAGGACGTGACTAAATGAATGTGTAAGAAAAATGATAAAACTAGACTATCTGATAATAAATTCAATTTGATGACTATGATCAAAATTAAGGAATGATGTTGTAAGTTACATGTACATGTTGAGCAATTGGGAACTAAAGAAGCCTGAAAAAAAAAATTCAGGCCCTAAGTTGGATTCCCACCCATAATCTCCGAGATGCTACAGCTAGCTAACACTCCTCCAATAATGAGATTGCAGGAGCCGTATCTCGCAAGAGCAGGAAAAACCAATGTGGAAATAAAAATCCTAACACAGGGAGAAACTATCATGTTAGCCAAACTCTTAATCAAAAAAACTTGACTTGTTGAGTTTATGATAATCAAACCCAAGCACACTGGTGGCAGGCAACAGTTTTACGTTCCTGAAAGTTCGCCCGGATGATACGTGAACTGTGTGTACATCAATAGACGAAGAGACTCACATTGATTGTAGTTTTATAATAATATAGGGTTATATAATAATTGGCAGTGCTAATCACCCTTTAATTGCAGTATTACGACTCATAACAGGGAAAGTGTAGCCACTGGAAAGGTTGTCCAAAGGTAGGGATTTAGTTTAATTTATTTCTGGGCAGGGGGGAGAGGTGAAGCCAATATGTGTTTTTTTTTTTTTTTTTTTTTTTTCGCAAAATTTAAAAGCTTCAGAAATTCTTGGTATCAGTAAGTAAACAAAGTCAAAATTTGTCGGTACATGTCCTAGTATTACAAATGACATACTTAACGTAACTTCTTTTTTCCAGCTTGCAGAATGCCGTACATTAAAACTTTTTTAAGTCTGAGAAGGTAAGCTGGATGGCATGGAGCAATAATGAAATTGTGTACATTACCCAATGAACTCATACCTGTAACACTGTACAAACATATTAACTTACTGCAAGTACAGTGTAAATGAAATTTAAATAAAACTGTAATAAGAGATGTAAACAAATACATGTACATGTGCTTTCTAATGGTCTTAAAATAAATGGAAGCAGTGCTTTGATAAATGGCCTGCAAGGCTGCTGCCTAAAAAAATTTTAAAGGGGCCCTCAGAGCTAAACGCTGAGAACTTAGGAGCTAAACATATGAAGTGAAAGACGTTGCTGTGAAAAATTAAGGAGCCCAGAGCTATTCTTTGGGAGCCCCAGGCTACCGGGCTCCTGTTAGGCAACAGCCTTGGCCTGGTCTTAACTGCAGCGCTCAATGAAACCTCCCTCCCTGTACAACACATAATCACATAATATACTGATTCTTACAGATTTTAACAACAAAAGGTACAGTGCATGTGTGTGTTGTTTTTGTTTCTGTGCACTCAGATGGTTTGGTCTTTAATTCTATGGAAGCCACGCTTTTTGCCAGCTTGCTGTGATATTTGAAGGGCGGCCTCTTGTAAGATACAGTGGGCATAAACTTTGGTAATCAGCCTGGTCTTAATTGCGTCGCTCATTGAAACCTCCCTCTCTGTAAAACACATAATCACATAATATCCTAGGACCGGTTGTTCGAAAGCCGATTAACTTAATCCAGGATTAGCGTACACTTTTGTTTCATGTTTTCAACTTTTAGTTGATAGTTTCTTTTGCTTAATTTTCTCTTTCAGGGTTGACTTCTGCTCATGCAAAGTTTTGCTGAATATCAGTGTTGAAAAACATTTGAGAGTAGAGAAATATAACTCCAAGGTTAATTTTTAATCTGGGATTAGCGTTAATCGGCTTTTGAACAGTCGAGCCCTGATCATTACAGATTTTCAAAACAAAAGGTAGAGTACTGCATGTGTGTGTTGTTTCTGTTTTTGTGCATTTACAGGGTTTGGTTTTTAAATCAATGGAAGCGATGCTTTTTGCCAGCTTGCTGTGATATTTGAAGGGCGGCCTCATGTAAGATACAGTGGGCATAAACTTTGATAATCAGCCTGGTCTTAATTGCGTCGCTCATTGAAACCTCCCTGTAAAACATGTAATATGCTGATCGTTAAAGATTAAGCTAACAGCATCCAAAAACTATGTCCCCGTTTAACCCTTTCAGGCCCGATAGTGCCAAATGGCACTTATAGATTTTACTCTGTCTAACGCCAGACGATTTTACTCGTCAATGGGGAACCCCTCGGGCCTGAAAGGGTTAAGCTAACAGCATCCAAAAACTATGTCCCCGTTTAACCCTTTCAGGCCCGATAGTGCCAAATGGCACTTATAGATTTTACTCTGTCTAACGCCAGACGATTTTACTCGTCAATGGGGAACCCCTCGGGCCTGAAAGGGTTAAGCTAACAGCATCCAAAAACTATGTCCCCGTTTAACCCTTTCAGGCCCGATAGTGCCAAATGGCACTTATAGATTTTACTCTGTCTAACGCCAGACGATTTTACTCGTCAATGGGGAACCCCTCGGGCCTGAAAGGGTTAAGCTAACAGCATCCAAAAACTATGTCCCCGTTTAACCCTTTCAGGCCCGATAGTGCCAAATGGCACTTATAGATTTTACTCTGTCTAACGCCAGACGATTTTACTCGTCAATGGGGAACCCCTCGGGCCTGAAAGGGTTAAGCTAACAGCATCCAAAAACTATGTCCCCGTTTAACCCTTTCAGGCCCGATAGTGCCAAATGGCACTTATAGATTTTACTCTGTCTAACGCCAGACGATTTTACTCGTCATTGGGGTAACCCTCTGGACTGAAAGGGTTAAGCTAACAGCATCCAAAAACTATGTCCCCGTTTAACCCTTTCAGGCCCGATAGTGCCAAATGGCACTTATAGATTTTACTCTGTCTAACGCCAGACGATTTTACTCGTCAATGGGGAACCCCTCGGGCCTGAAAGGGTTAAGCTAACAGCATCCAAAAACTATGTCCCCGTTTAACCCTTTCAGGCCCGATAGTGCCAAATGGCACTTATAGATTTTACTCTGTCTAACGCCAGACGATTTTACTCGTCAATGGGGAACCCCTCGGGCCTGAAAGGGTTAAGCTAACAGCATCCAAAAACTATGTCCCCGTTTAACCCTTTCAGGCCCGATAGTGCCAAATGGCACTTATAGATTTTACTCTGTCTAACGCCAGACGATTTTACTCGTCAATGGGGAACCCCTCGGGCCTGAAAGGGTTAAGCTAACAGCATCCAAAAACTATGTCCCCGTTTAACCCTTTCAGGCCCGATAGTGCCAAATGGCACTTATAGATTTTACTCTGTCTAACGCCAGACGATTTTACTCGTCAATGGGGAACCCCTCGGGCCTGAAAGGGTTAAGCTAACAGCATCCAAAAACTATGTCCCCTCTATACCCTTTCAGGCCCGCTAGTGGCAATTGGCAATTATAGATTTTACTCTGTCTAACGCCAGACGCATTTACTCGTCAATGGGGAACCCCTCGGGCCTGAAAGGGTTAAGCTAACAGCATCCAAAAACTATGTCCCCGTTTAACCCTTTCAGGCCCGATAGTGCCAAATGGCACTTATAGATTTTACTCTGTCTAACGCCAGACGATTTTACTCGTCAATGGGGAACCCCTCGGGCCTGAAAGGGTTAAGCTAACAGCATCCAAAAACTATGTCCCCGTTTAACCCTTTCAGGCCCGATAGTGCCAAATGGCACTTATAGATTTTACTCTGTCTAACGCCAGACGATTTTACTCGTCAATGGGGAACCCCTCGGGCCTGAAAGGGTTAAGCTAACAGCATCCAAAAACTATGTCCCCGTTTAACCCTTTCAGGCCCGATAGTGCCAAATGGCACTTATAGATTTTACTCTGTCTAACGCCAGACGATTTTACTCGTCAATGGGGAACCCCTCGGGCCTGAAAGGGTTAAGCTAACAGCATCCAAAAACTATGTCCCCGTTTAACCCTTTCAGGCCCGATAGTGCCAAATGGCACTTATAGATTTTACTCTGTCTAACGCCAGACGATTTTACTCGTCAATGGGGAACCCCTCGGGCCTGAAAGGGTTAAGCTAACAGCATCCAAAAACTATGTCCCCGTTTAACCCTTTCAGGCCCGATAGTGCCAAATGGCACTTATAGATTTTACTCTGTCTAACGCCAGACGATTTTACTCGTCAATGGGGAACCCCTCGGGCCTGAAAGGGTTAAGCTAACAGCATCCAAAAACTATGTCCCCGTTTAACCCTTTCAGGCCCGATAGTGCCAAATGGCACTTATAGATTTTACTCTGTCTAACGCCAGACGATTTTACTCGTCAATGGGGAACCCCTCGGGCCTGAAAGGGTTAAGCTAACAGCATCCAAAAACTATGTCCCCGTTTAACCCTTTCAGGCCCGATAGTGCCAAATGGCACTTATAGATTTTACTCTGTCTAACGCCAGACGATTTTACTCGTCAATGGGGAACCCCTCGGGCCTGAAAGGGTTAAGCTAACAGCATCCAAAAACTATGTCCCCGTTTAACCCTTTCAGGCCCGATAGTGCCAAATGGCACTTATAGATTTTACTCTGTCTAACGCCAGACGATTTTACTCGTCAATGGGGAACCCCTCGGGCCTGAAAGGGTTAAGCTAACAGCATCCAAAAACTATGTCCCCGTTTAACCCTTTCAGGCCCGATAGTGCCAAATGGCACTTATAGATTTTACTCTGTCTAACGCCAGACGATTTTACTCGTCAATGGGGAACCCCTCGGGCCTGAAAGGGTTAAGCTAACAGCATCCAAAAACTATGTCCCCGTTTAACCCTTTCAGGCCCGATAGTGCCAAATGGCACTTATAGATTTTACTCTGTCTAACGCCAGACGATTTTACTCGTCAATGGGGAACCCCTCGGGCCTGAAAGGGTTAAGCTAACAGCATCCAAAAACTATGTCCCCGTTTAAGCTAACAGCATCCAAAAACTATGTCCCCGTTTAACCCTTTCAGGCCCGATAGTGCCAAATGGCACTTATAGATTTTACTCTGTCTAACGCCAGACGATTTTACTCGTCAATGGGGAACCCCTCGGGCCTGAAAGGGTTAAGCTAACAGCATCCAAAAACTATGTCCCCGTTTAAGCTAACAGCATCCAAAAACTATGTCCCCGTTTAACCCTTTCAGGCCCGATAGTGCCAAATGGCACTTATAGATTTTACTCTGTCTAACGCCAGACGATTTTACTCGTCAATGGGGAACCCCTCGGGCCTGAAAGGGTTAAGCTAACAGCATCCAAAAACTATGTCCCCGTTTAAGCTAACAGCATCCAAAAACTATGTCCCCGTTTAACCCTTTCAGGCCCGATAGTGCCAAATGGCACTTATAGATTTTACTCTGTCTAACGCCAGACGATTTTACTCGTCAATGGGGAACCCCTCGGGCCTGAAAGGGTTAAGCTAACAGCATCCAAAAACTATGTCCCCGTTTAAGCTAACAGCATCCAAAAACTATGTCCCCGTTTAACCCTTTCAGGCCCGATAGTGCCAAATGGCACTTATAGATTTTACTCTGTCTAACGCCAGACGATTTTACTCGTCAATGGGGAACCCCTCGGGCCTGAAAGGGTTAAGCTAACAGCATCCAAAAACTATGTCCCCGTTTAAGCTAACAGCATCCAAAAACTATGTCCCCGTTTAACCCCTTCAGGCCCGATAGTGCCAAATGGCACTTATAGATTTTACTCTGTCTAACGCCAGACGATTTTACTCGTCAATGGGGAACCCCTCGGGCCTGAAAGGGTTAAGCTAACAGCATCCAAAAACTATGTCCCCGTTTAAGCTAACAGCATCCAAAAACTATGTCCCCGTTTAACCCTTTCAGGCCCGATAGTGCCAAATGGCACTTATAGATTTTACTCTGTCTAACGCCAGACGATTTTACTCGTCAATGGGGAACCCCTCGGGCCTGAAAGGGTTAAGCTAACAGCATCCAAAAACTATGTCCCCGTTTAAGCTAACAGCATCCAAAAACTATGTCCCCGTTTAACCCTTTCAGGCCCGATAGTGCCAAATGGCACTTATAGATTTTACTCTGTCTAACGCCAGACGATTTTACTCGTCAATGGGGAACCCCTCGGGCCTGAAAGGGTTAAGCTAACAGCATCCAAAAACTATGTCCCCGTTTAAGCTAACAGCATCCAAAAACTATGTCCCCGTTTAACCCTTTCAGGCCCGATAGTGCCAAATGGCACTTATAGATTTTACTCTGTCTAACGCCAGACGATTTTACTCGTCAATGGGGAACCCCTCGGGCCTGAAAGGGTTAACCTAACAGCATCCAAAAACTATGTCCCCGTTTAAGCTAACAGCATCCAAAAACTATGTCCCCGTTTAACCCTTTCAGGCCCGATAGTGCCAAATGGCACTTATAGATTTTACTCTGTCTAACGCCAGACGATTTTACTCGTCAATGGGGAACCCCTCGGGCCTGAAAGGGTTAAGCTAACAGCATCCAAAAACTATGTCCCCGTTTAAGCTAACAGCATCCAAAAACTATGTCCCCGTTTAACCCTTTCAGGCCCGATAGTGCCAAATGGCACTTATAGATTTTACTCTGTCTAACGCCAGACGATTTTACTCGTCAATGGGGAACCCCTCGGGCCTGAAAGGGTTAAGCTAACAGCATCCAAAAACTATGTCCCCGTTTAAGCTAACAGCATCCAAAAACTATGTCCCCGTTTAACCCCTTCAGGCCCGATAGTGCCAAATGGCACTTATAGATTTTACTCTGTCTAACGCCAGACGATTTTACTCGTCAATGGGGAACCCCTCGGGCCTGAAAGGGTTAAGCTAACAGCATCCAAAAACTATGTCCCCGTTTAAGCTAACAGCATCCAAAAACTATGTCCCCGTTTAACCCCTTCAGGCCCGATAGTGCCAAATGGCACTTATAGATTTTACTCTGTCTAACGCCAGACGATTTTACTCGTCAAATGATGCCAGTCATGTGACCCCAAGCTGGGTGGAGAGTCTAGTGCGCTCCACTTGGTGCTTGTGCCACTTTCGGGCTTCCTGAGGCCCACATAGCTGTGATGATCAACCAATCCCAGGTCATGCTCCATACAATCTATCAGGGCATTGCACACAATTACAGTAGTCAACTTTGTTGAATATAGGCTGAATACAGTTCAGCAGCTCTCTGTATTGTGACTGTAAGGATGTTTACAGGAACCATAACCGGGGTGCTGTCTGAGATTTCATGGCTGGTGTCAGAGGACCGTCTGTGTTCAACCTGGGGTCACTTAGCTTTACCTTCAGTTACAATGCCATCAAATCAAAATGCCTGATAATATACAAAGGGCTCCAGATTCCCGAGTGATGGAGGTGTTGCTTAATTTCTAGTATAGTATATAGAAAAACTCTGTTTAACAATTAAACATCTTCCTGATACAAAACAACTTCTAATTTTTTCAGGGAGTCAGTAAGTCAATGTGTGAGAAAAAGGATAAAACTAGAGAATCTGGTGCTAAAATCTGTTTGATGATTGAGGTGAAACTTTAGGAATGATCTTCAAAATTTACATGTTGAGCAACTGCCAAGTAAGAACACGCAGGGGCCAGCCTACCCCTCAAATGTTTCACAAGAACTTGGGCTTGAATTGTCAAGATGGCCGCTAACAAACGCGCAAAGACCTATCGGTTTTCTGCCTTTGTGCCAGCCGTTTAAAATAGGCCAAGAAAATGGGTTTTTGGGGGGACTGGGTCTTTTCTACGTAGAGAAGGCGGGCATTTTCAGTTTCTTCGGACCACAAGCTTCATGAAGCCATATTTGTTGCAGAAGCGGCGAAAAATTAGGGCATGATTGGAGCCGAATGCACCTTAGTTGACGCTCCCCAAGAGCTCCCAAGGTGAGTTTTTACTGTAAAGTTTTTTTTGTTTCTCGAAATTTATATGCAAATTGAAAACCATACCATTTTAGTTCCACATCTCTTCGAGTTATCTGTCTTTTTCCTCTGCGCCTTGTCCCCGTTTCACTGCAAAAAAACAATGGTCTTTTAGGGTACATTCAAAGTGACACTTCCCATTGGGACTGTACAGTCGCCTCAAAAAGGAGGGAATGCATGAAGAATTGCAAAAGAAATTGGATTGTGATGAACATAATTATTAAAGAAATAAAGTCTCAACTTGACAAAAAATCTGTGGAACTTAAAGAATTGCAGCCTGAACTTCATAGCACAGAAGAGCGAATCCGTCAGAGGAAACGAAAGGTAGCTATAGCCTAGCTATGACAGTTATGTAGTACAGTGAAGTGTCAGAGAGAAGGAGGTCCATGGAAGCTTAGTAATATGTCTGTCACCAATGCTTTGTCTCATTTCTATTTTCATATCCTCACTACATATATTAATTTATATTAATTTTATTTTTTCCATCACCCACAAAAGATTAAAGTAAAAAATGAATGAATAAATAAATAGACAAATAAATAAATAAATAAATAAATAAAACTTTATATTTAAATATTAACTAATGACATATAATAAATAATATTTTTAAATAATATAATTGTCAAATTATAATATAATAATAATGACAATAATAATAATAATAATAATAATAATAATAATAATTTTAAATTTTAATATAACTGTCAAATTTTGACAGATTGATGAATTGACAAATGAGTGTGAAGTGAGGAACAAAAGATCAAGACTACCTGCTAGAACAAGTGAGCTTGATTTGCAGTCAAGTGAGAAACTAAACCTTTCAAGGGCACAGATTATGTGAAGAAGAAAAATAACTCTAGAGGTACTGAGGCCAGTTCACTGTGGGATGAAAAACATATTGGCCCAGCCTGACAAACCAGTCCTTGATGCATGGTATGTGGACTACACTTATAAACACTGCCCCCAAGAAATGTATGGCAGAATACATTAGAATGTCAAAAACCTGTACACAGATTGTACAAACCAACATCCATGAATATGAGAACAGTTTAATTAAGAAACAAAGTGAGAAGTATGCATGTTTTATACGAAGATGGCCTTATCAGCAAAAAGAAGTACACCAGTATTCCGAATACTTCAGATGTAGACAATGGATGGGTCAATTGGTGCAGGGCCTAAGGACACATGGCAAGAATGAATTAGTACAGTGTATGAATAGAGAATTGCAACAGCCAAGAAGGTTGAAAAATTGAAAGCAAAACTCCGGGATCCTTCAGGAAAGCAAAGAAGCTAGTGAGGTCACAAAGTTGATTTTGAAGGAGGAATTTATCCCACCACTTGGTAAGTTTGTGAATCTGATTAAACCAGAACCCTTGCATAAACACAAATAATGCCTGGCAGCAATGGTTTACAAATCTACTGACAGTGGTTATGCAATACACTAATGATTCCCAACTTAAATCAGCCACAACTTTATCAGACATGCCAGATGCTTGGCCATCAAATTCCTGACATGTGTGAGAGAAACTGCAAAGTGTAGCAGGCTTTACAATTCCTTTGTGTGATGGTTTGGGGAGAAGAGGAAAAAGGGCATTTCTTTCTCTTACCGCTTTACAGGATTGGAATCAAAGAATTTTTCATGGAACTTCCCTTCCTTAATTAAGGAGGTCTTGTCAATCTCAACACCGTCACAAAGGTCAATTCTCAAACTCCATGTACTGGCATTTGTTGGACTGAAACTTAGGGACTTGGCATCCCTTTATTTAAGGGTTGAGGTAAGCAAAGCACAAGTAGCTGATGTGAAGACCTTGTGCCAAGATAAATGTGTTGTTTTTAAATGGTGTGAACCCAACTGTGTGGACTCTGGGATATGCCATACCACACCACACCACCTTGGACTAAACTCAATGCAAGGCCGTGAGGTCAAGCATGTGAAGTTGGCAATGTACATTAAAGAACACATGCAATCTGAAGAAGAGTTTCTGGTGGCGAATTGTCTTCAGACATGAGTATGTCACATTACTTTGGCTTCGGGAAATGGGCCCCTACAGTGTTTCCTACAAGCAAGGACAAGAATCATACATCCCAAAGAGAGTGAAGGAGGGCGATGACAGGTTCTGCCAGTGTGGAATGTTAAAATCAAACAATGCTGGTTGCAATATCTGCACTAGTACTATCACAATTCATATCAGGGAAAGTGTGGCCACTCGAAAGGTTGTCCAAAGGTAGGGATTTAGTTTAATTTTATTTCTGGGCAGGGGGGAGAGGTGAGGCCAATATGTTTTTTTTTTTTCGCAAAATTTAAAACCTTCAGAAATTCTTGGTATCAGTAATTATTAAACAAAGTCAAAATCTGTCTGGACATGTCCTTAGGCTAGTATTACAAATGACATACATAAAGGTGCAGCCAATATGTGATTTTTGTTTTTTTTTCACAAAATTTAAAAGCTTCAGAAATTGATCTTGGTATCAGTAAGTAAACAAAGTCAAAATTTGTCTGTACATGTCCTAGTATTACAAATGACATACTTAACGTAACTTCTTTTTTTTCTTTTTGGGCCCTAATCATTACAGATTTTCACAACAAAAGGTAGAGTACGTGCATGTGTGTGTTGTTTCCGTTTAAATTGTGCACTTACAGGGTTTGGTTTTTAAATCAATGGAAGCAATGCTTTTTGCCAGCTTGCTGTGATATTTGAAGGGCGGCCTCATGTAAGATACAGTGGGCATAAACTTTGATAATCAGCCTGGTCTTAATTGCGTCACTCATTTTAAACCTCCCTGTAAAACGTGTAATATGCTGATTGTTACAGATTAAAACAGCAACAGGTCGTTTTTTTTCCTTTTTGTTAACAATTTATTGATATCAAGCATTTGTGAAAAATTGTAAGAGGATGGCGCATTGTTGGAATGAATGCGTGACAAGTCCCTAAGGACATGGCCTGAGAACTAAAAAAACCATAACCTGAGAAAGTTTGCCGGGATGACACGTGAACTGTGTGTACATCAATAGACGAATAAACTCACATTGATTGTTGTTAATAATAATATAGACTTATGTAATAATTGGCAGTGCTAATCACCCTTTACTTGCAGTATTAGGACTGAATTGCAAAAGGGCGCAGCTCACGATATTTTGCTGAAAGCATGCGAAAACGCCTCTGGGTACCGCTCAGGACAGGACCATGTTTGATGTCGAAGCACAGCACCACAGGTAGATGTTAATTAGCTGTGAGTAGGAAAGCAACACCTCTCTTCATATCCTAGCTGTTTCATAAAACAAAATTAATATAGAGTATTGGATAGATGGCCAAATGATGCCACCCACGTGACCCCAAGCTGGGTGGAGAGTCTAGTGCACTCCATTTGGTGCTTGTGTCACTTTCCCGCTTCCTGAGGCCCACATAGTCGTGATGATCAACCAACCCCAGGTCATGCTCCATACAATCTAACAGGTCATTGCACACAATTGCAGTAGTCAACTTTGTTGAATACAGGCTGAATACAGTTCAGCAGCTCTCTGTATTGTGACTGTTAGGATGTTACAGGAACCATAACTGGGTCGCTGTCTGAGATTTCATGGCTGGTGTCAGAGGACGGTCTGTGTTCAAGCTGGGGTCACTCAGATTTAGCTTCAGTTACAATGCCACCAAATCAAAACGCCTGATAACATACCAAGGGCTTAAGATTCCCTAGTGACGGAGGTGTTGCTTTCTAGTATAGTGTAGAGGAATTGTGTCTTTAATAACTAAAGATCTTCCTGACACAGAAAGAACTTTTTCTTTTTTCAGGACGTGACTAAGTGAATGTGTAAGAAAAAGGATAAAACTAGACAATCTGATACTAAAATCAATTTGATGACTATGATCAAAATTAAGGAATGATGGTGTAAGTTAAATGTACATGTTGAGCAATTGCCAATTAAAGAAGCCTGAAAAAAAGATTTCAGGCCCCCAGTCGGATTCCCACCCATAATCTCCGAGATGCTACAGCTAGCTAACACTCCTCCAATAGTAAAATTGCAGGAGCCGTATTGCAAGAGCAGGAAAAACCAATGTGGAAATAAAAATGCTAACACAGGGAGAAACTATCATGTTACCCAAACTCTTAATCAAAAAAACTTGACTTGTTGAGTTTATGATAATCAAACCCAAGCACACTGGTGGCAGGCTAGAGTTTTAGTTCCTGAAAGTTCGCCCGGATGATACGTGAACTGTGTGTACATCAATAGACGAAGAGACTCACATTGATTGTAGTTTTATAATAATATAGGGTTATATAATAATTGGCAGTGCTAATCACCCTTTAATTGCAGTATTACGACTGAATTGCAAAAAGGGTGCAGCTCACGACTCATATCAGGGAAAGTGTGGCCACTGGAAAGGTTGTCCAAAGGTAGGGATTTAGTTTAATTTTATTTTTGGGCAGGGGGGAGAGGTCAAGCCAATATGTGTTTTTTTTTTTTTTTTTTCGCAAAATTTAAAACCTTCAGAAATTCTTGGTATCAGTAAGTAAACAAAGTCAAAATTTGTCGGTACATGTCCTAGTATTACAAATGACATACTTAACGTAACTTCTTTTTTCCAGCTTGAGGAATGCCTTGCATTAAAACTTTCTTAAGTCTGAGAAGGTAAGCTGGATGGCATGGAGCAATAATGAAATTGTGTACATCACCCAATGAACCCATTCCTGTAACACTGTACAAACATATTAACTTACTGCAAGTACAGTGTAGATGAATTTAAATGAAACTGTAATAAGAGATGTAAACAAATACATGTACATGTGCTTTCTAATGGTCTTAAAATAAATGGAAGCGGTGCTTTGATAAATAGCCTGGTCTTAACTGCAGTGCTCAATGAAACCTCCCTCCCTGTACAACAAATAATCACATAATATACTGATCATTACAGATTTTAACAACAAAAGGTACAGTGCATGTGTGTGTTGTGTTTGTTTTTGTGCACTCAGAGGGTTTGGTTTTTAAATCAATGGAAGTGATGCTTTTTGCCAGCTTGCTGTGATATTTGAAGGGCGGCCTCATGTAAGATACAGTGGGCATAAACTTTGATAATCAGCCTGGTCTTAATTGCGTCACTCATTGAAACCTCCCTCCCTGTAAACAACATAATCACATAATATACTGGGCCCGGTTGTTCGAAAGCCGATTAACTTAATCCAGGATTAGCGTACACTTTTGTTTCATGTTTTCAACTTTTAGTTGATAGTTTCTTTTGCTTATTTTTCTCTTTCAGGGTTGACTTCTGCTAATGCAAAGTTTTGCTGAATATCAGTGTTGAACAACATTTGAGAGTAGAGAAATATAACTCCAAGGTTAATTTTTAATCTGGGATTAGTGTTAATCGGCTTTTGAACAGCCGAGCCCTGATCATTACAGATTTTCACAACAAAAGGTAGAGTGCATGTGTGTGTTGTTTCTGTTTTTGTGCATTTACAGGGTTTGGTTTTTAAATCAATGGAAGCGATGCTTTTTGCCAGCTTGCTGTGATATTTGAAGGGCGGCCTCATGTAAGATACAGTGGGCATAAACTTTGATAATCAGCCTGGTCTTAATTGCGTCGCTCATTGAAACCTCCCTGTAAAACATGTAATATGCTGATCGTTACAGATTAAAACAGCAACAGGTCGTTTTTTTCCCTTTTTGTTAATAATTTATTGATATCAAGCATTTGTGAAAAATTGTAAGAGGATGGCGCATTCTTGGAATGAATGCGTGACAATTCCCTTAGGACATGGCCTGAGAACTAAAAACACCATACCCTAAGAAAGTTCGCCCGGATGACACGTGAACTGTGTGTACATCAATAGACGAATAGACTCACATCGATTGTAGTTAATAATAATATAGACTTATGTAATAATTGGCAGTGCTAATCACCCTTTACTTGCAGTATTAGGACTGAATTGCAAAAGGGCACAGCTCATGATATCAGGCTGAAAGCATGCGAAAACGCCTCTGGGTACCGCTGGACAGGACCATGCTTGATGTCGAAGCACAGCACCACAGGTAGATGTTAATTAGCTGTGAGTAGGAAAGCAACACTTCTCCTCATATCCTGTTTCATAAAACAAATATAGAGTTCGGATAGATGGCCAAATGATGCCACCCACGTGACCCCAAGCTGGGTGGAGAGTCTAGTGCACTCCCCTTGGTGCTTGTGTCACTTTCCCGCTTCCCGAGGCCCACATAGTCGTGATGATCAACCAATCCCAGGTCATGCTCCATACAATCTAACAGGTCATTGCACACAATTGCAGTAGTCAACTTTGTTGAATACAGGCTGAATACAGTTCAGCAGCTCTCTGTATTGTGACTGTTAGGATGTTACAGGAACCATAACTGGGTCGCTGTCTGAGATTTCATGGCTGGTGTCAGAGGACGGTCTGTGTTCAAGCTGGGGTCACTCAGATTTAGCTTTAGTTACAATGCCACCAAATCAAAACGCCTGATAACATACATGTACCAAGGGCTTAACATTCCCTAGTGACGCAGGTGTTGCTTTATAGTATAGTGTAGAGAATTGTGTCTTTAATAACTAAAGATCTTCCTGACACAGAATGAACTTTTTTTTTTCAGGACGTGACTAAGTGAATGTGTAAGAAAAAGGATAAAACTAGACAATCTGATACTAAAATCAGTTTGATGACTATGATCAAAATTAAGGAATGATGGTGTAAGTTACATGTACATGTTGAGCAATTGCCAATTAAAGAAGCCTGGAAAATAAAGTTCAGGCCCCCAGTTGGATTCCCACCCATAATCTCCGAGATGCTACAGCTAGCTAACACTCCTCCAATAGTGAGATTGCAGGAGCCGTATTGCAAAAGCACGAAAAACCAATGTGGAAATAAAAATCCTAACACAGGGAGAAACTATCATGTTAGTTAATCAAAAAAACTTGACTTGTTGAGTTTATGATAATTAAACCCAAGCACACTGGTGGCAGGCAACAGTTTTACGTTCCTGAAAGTTCGCCCGGATGATACGTGAACTGTGTGTACATCAATAGACGAAGAGACTCACATTGATTGTAGTTTTATAATAATATAGGGTTATATAATAATTGGCAGTGCTAATCACCCTTTAATTGCAGTATTACGACTGAATTGCAAAAAGGGTGCAGCTCACGACTCATATCAGGGAAAGTGTGGCCACTGGAAAGGTTGTCCAAAGGTAGGGATTTAGTTTAATTTTATTTCTGGGCAGGGGGGAGAGGTCAAGCCAATATGTGTTTTTTTTTCTTTTTCGCAAAATTTAAAACCTTCAGAAATTCTTGGTATCAGTAAGTAAACAAAGTCAAAATTTGTCGGTACATGTCCTAGTATTACAAATGACATACTTAACGTAACTTCTTTTTTCCAGCTTGAAGAATGCCTTGCATTAAAACTTTCTTAAGTCTGAGAAGGTAAGCTGGATGGCATGGAGCAATAATGAAATTGTGTACATCACCCAATGAACCCATACCTGTAACACTGTACAAACATATTAACTTACTGCAAGTACAGTGTAGATGAATTTAAATGAAACTGTAATAAGAGATGTAAACAAATACATGTACATGTGCTTTCTAATGGTCTTAAAATAAATGGAAGCAGTGCTTTGATAAATAGCCTGGTCTTAACTGCAGCGCTCAATGAAACCTCCCTCCCTGTACAACACATAATCACATAATATACTGATCATTACAGATTTTAACAACAAAAGGTACAGTGCATGTGTGTGTTGTTTTTGTTTTTGTGCATTCAGAGGGTTTGGTTTTTAAATCAATGGAAGCGATGCTTTTTGCCAGCTTGCTGTGATATTTGAAGGGCGGCCACATGTACATGTAAGATACATTGGGCATAAACTTTGATAATAAGCCTGGTCTCAATTGCGTCGCTCATTGAAACCTCCCTCCCTGTAAAACACATAATCACATAATATACTGTGCCCGGTTGTTCGAAAGCCGATTAACTTAATCCAGGATTAGCGTACACTTTTGTTTCATGTTTTCAACTTTTAGTTGATAGTTTCTTTTGCTTATTTTTCTCTTTCAGGGTTGACTTCTGGTAGTGCAAAGTTTTGCTGAATATCAGTGTTGAACAACATTTGAGAATTAGAGAAGTATAACTCCAAGGTTAATTTTTAATCTGGGATTAGCGTTAATCTGCTTTTGAACAGCCGGGCAATGATCATTACAGATTTTCACAACAAAAGGTAGAGTACATGTGTGTGTTGTTTCTGTTTTTGTGCATTTACAGGGTTTGGTTTTTAAATCAATGGAAGCGATGCTTTAATTTTGCCAGCTTGCTGTTATATTTGAAGGGCGGCCTCATGTAAGATACAGTGGGCATAAACTTTGATAATCAGCCTGGTCTTAATTGTGTCGCTCATTGAAACCTCCCTGTAAAACGTGTAATATGCTGATCATTACAGATTAAAACAGCAACAGGTTGTTTTTTGTCCTTTTTGTTAATAATTTATTGATATAGAGCATTTGTGAAAAATTGTAAGAGGATGGCGCATTCTTGGAATAAATGCGTGACGAGTCCTTAAGGACATGGCCTGAGAACTAAAACACCATACCCTAAGAAAGTTCGCCCGGATGACACGTGAACTGTGTGTACATCAATAGACGAATAGACTCACATCGATTGTAGTTAATAATAATATAGACTTATGTAATAATTGGCAGTGCTAATCACCCTTTACTTGCAGTATTAGGACTGAATTGCAAAAGGGCGCAGCTCACGATATTTTGCTGAAAGCATGCGAAAACGCCTCTGGGTACCGCTGGACAGGACCATGTTTGATGTCGAAGCACAGCACCACAGGTAGTTGTTAATTAGCTGTGAGTAGGAAAGCAACACCTCTCTTCATATCCTGTTTCATAAAACAAATATAGAGTAAGGATAGATGGCCAAATGATGCCACCCACGCGACCCCAAGCTGGGTGGAGAGTCTAGTGCACTCCACTTGGTGCTTGTGTCACTTTCCCGCTTCTTGAGGCCCACATAGTCGTGATCATTTAAACCAATCCCAGGTAGTGCCCCATACAATCTAACACTCAGGTCATTGCACACAATTGCAGTAGTCAACTTTGTTGAATACAGGCTGAATACAGTTCAGCAGCTCTCTGTATTGTGACTGTTAGGATGTTACAGGAACCATAACTGGGTCGCCGTCTGAGATTTCATTGCTGGTGTCAGAGGACGGTCTGTGTTCAAGCTGGGGTCACTCAGATTTAGCTTCAGTTACAATTATGCCACCAAATCAAATTGCCTGAAAACATACCAAGGGCTCACGATAATCCAGAGTGATGGAGGTGTTGCTTAATTTCCAGTATAGTATATAGAAAAACTCTGTTTAACAATGAAACATCTTCCTGATGCATGTACAAAACAACTTCTAATCATTTCAGGGAGTGAGTAAGTCAATGTGTGAGAAAAAGGATAAAACTAGACAATCTGATGCTAAAAGGTGTTTGATGATTGTGGTGAGAATTAAGGAATGATCTTCAAAGTTACATGTTGAGAAAATGCCAGGTAAGAATCCTGAAAAAATTTTCAGGTCCTCGGTGGGATTCCCGTCCATGATCTCTGAGATGCTACTGTAACAGCTAACACTCCTTCAATCTTGAGATTGAATGAGCCGCATCTCACAAGAGCAGGACAAACCAATGTGGAAATAAAAATCGTAACACAGCTGGCGAAACTATGATGTCAGCCAAACTCTTGATTAGAAAACACAAGGCTTGTTGACTTTATGGGAGTCAAAGCCATGCAGGCATATTGATGGCAGGCAAGAGTTTTACAAACTTCACCGTTCCTGCAAATTCTCTTGAAAGATGGGTTTGGTTTTCAAAGGATCAAATTTTGTGCATTAATTGCCCGTTTGCTGTGATCTCACAAGCGACTACTACTAGTGACACATGTACAGTGTCAATGTGCATGGACTTTGATAATGATCAGTCTGGTAATAACTGTATCTCTTGATGAAACCACACAGCAAAACTTGACGAAACAGTACATAAGCTGAATGTCACAGATTGGACAAAACACACCGCAAGCATAAAAAACTGACAACAAAGTTTCCCACATCAATTGTATTTAATAATAATATTTAATAATAATCATTGGCAGTGCTTATCACCCTTTACTTACAAAATTAGGACTGAATTGCGAAAGGGCACAGCTTACCAATGACAGGAAAGTTTGCCCTGATAACACGTGAAGAGTGTATACATTAATAGATGAAAAGACTCACAAAGATTGTAGTAAAAGTTGGATATTAAGGTCAGTGAGATTAGCAACACCTCTCTTCATAGCACCTCTTTCATAAAACAAATATAGAGTAAGGATAAATGGCCAAATGATGCCAGTCATGTGACCCCAAGCTGGGTGGAGAGTCTAGCGCGCTCCACTTGGTGCTTGTACCACTTTCGCGCTTCCCGAGGCCCGCATAGCCGTGATGACCACCCAATCCCCGTCCATGCCCCCTACATTCAACCAGGTCATTGCACACAATTACAGTCGTCAACTTTGTCGAATACAGGCTGAATTCAGTTCATTAGCTCTCTTTATTGCGACTGTTATTATGTTTACAGGAACCATAACCGGATCGCTCTGTGAGATTTCATGGCTGGTGTCAGAGGACCGTCTGTGTTCAAGCTGGGGTCAGTCAGATTTTACTTGAATGAGTTACAATGCCACCAAATCAAAACGCCTGATAACATACCAAGGGCTTAAGATTCCCAAGTGATGGAGGTGTTGCTTAATTTCTTAGTAACTTCAGCCTGGTGATAACTGCATCTCTTGATAAAACCACCCAGCAAAACTTGACAAAACAGTCCATAATCTGATCATCACAGATTGGACAAAACACATTTCAAGGATCACGAATGACAGCAATTAGTTTGCCTGGATAACATGTGAAGTGTGTGTACATCAGTAGATGAATAGACTCACATCAATTGTAGATAATAATTATTATATTATCATTGGCAGTGCTAATCACCCTTTACTTGCAGTATTACATGTAGGACTGAATTGCAAAAGGGCGCAGCTCCCGATATCAGGCTGAAAGCTTATGAAGACGCCTCTGCCTGCCGCTGTACAGTCCATGTTTGATGTCAGAGCACAGTACCACAGCTCGATGTTAATTAGCTCTGCGTGGGAAAGCAACACCTCTCTTCATAACCTGTTTCATAAAACAAATATCGAGTAAGGATAGATGGCCAAATGATGCCAGTCATGTGACCCCAAGCTGGGTGGAGAGTCTAGTGCGCTCCACTCGGTGCTTGTGCCACTTTCGCGCTTCCCAAGGCCCAAATAGCCGTGATGATCAACCAATCCCAGGTTATGCTCCATATAATCTATGAGGTCATTGCACACAATTACAGTAGTCATTTTTGTTGAATACAGGCTGAATACAGTTCAGCAGCTCTCTGTATTGTGACTGTTAGGATGTTTACAGGAACCATAGCCGGGTCGCTGTCTAAGCTTTCATGGCTGGTGTCAGAGGACGGTCTGTGTTCCAGCTGGGGTCACTCAGATTTAGCTTCAGTGACAATGCCACCAAATCAAAACGCCTGATAACATACCAAGGGCTTAAGATTCACGAGTGATGGAGGTGTTGCTATCCTGTACAGTGTAAAGAAAACGACTGTTGAATAATATAAACGTCTTCCTGATACAACAACTTCAATTTTTTTCAGGAAGTGATTAAGTGAATGTGTAAGAAAAAGGATAAAACTAGACAATCTGATGCTAAAATCTGTTTGATGATCGACTATCGTGAAAATTAAAGGAATATGATCTTTGTGATTTATTTGTTTGTTAGCGGTTTGTTTGAAGGATGTGTATTAAAACGAGGCTGTTCTGAGTATGTTGCCATGTTGTGTGGTTGATTACGTTATTTAATGATAATCTGGTTTAATCCATCGTAGCTGTAACGATCCGTTGGTTTCTCAGTAACTTAACACTGGCAACAAGGATGGGATTGATTGTGCACAATGACGGCAGTAAACATTGAAATCTATTAAGCCCTAGTATTGTTTGATTGCAAATTAAGGTAATTCGTCAGTGTTAGCAACATGGTGGAAGAAGTGGCTCCAATCCCTTCAATACTTTCTGGTGGCCATTAGGGAGTGGTGAATGATGCACAAAAGAACTTTTGAATCAATGCTTTGCTACTTTAATTATACAGTGGGAATAGAGGTTCAGGAGTTGTATAAAATGTTAACTGACCCAGGCCTGGGTGCTACAGTTGAAGAAGATAGTCAGCTCCCAGCATCTTACATGTACATACTTACTTACTTAAATTTGCAAATTATTATTTGATAACAATGTACATTAAAATATCTGATGACATTTTTTTGTGGCAATGATATTTGATAACAATGTACATTAAAATATCTGATGACATTAATTTTGTGGCCATGCTACTAAATTCATAATTAAATAATACTATCATTTTCTACACAGGTGCTTTCAATTTTCAGTTAAAATAATACTGTTCAAAGTTGGCATTTATGAAGTTCCTATGATGCATAAAAGAAACAAACCTTACTCTTACCAGTGAATTAATGCAAATGTTAGCAATGGTATATGGCAAGGCATTGAAACAATTTGGGAGCTCAATCAGATTGAGTTATGCCTCTATTAGTTCTGCAGGGCAATGATTCCAACCAAGTGTAAATCCATATCTGTTGAGAGAGGGTAAAAAATAATGTGAGTCTAAAGTGCTACTATGACCAAAAAACAATTTCTATTTTCTTTGGATTTCAGAACTAAACAGTAACTGATCCAAGTTTTAAGCCTTGATTCCAAAAAGACACCTGTTTATTTTAACTGGAATTGTCCTGTTTAATGGTCTGCCATTACTACCTTTAAAATCTTGAGAGGGCTGGATTGAGGATTGAGGATTGAGGATTGAGGATAAAATGACATCAAAGACTCAATAGTGATGAAATGGTATATGAAATGACTCACATATAAGACTCAATAGGTTAAGAATGCAATGTGTGTGTATAGAGCTGAATTAATGGGAGCATTAATGCATTGACTCCTGAGGGATCCCAATTGACGAGCAAAATCGTCTGGCATTAGACAGAGTAAAATAATAAGTCTGGCCGGTTCAAAGGGTTAATATGCAGCAAAGGCGTTTGAGGCTTTCAGACTTTTAAACTCATGTTTTGCATATATAATAAGTTGTGTTCACACACTGAAATTTTAAGCTAGTGAGTAAACAATGTCACTTTTCCCTAGATCCAACCCTCTGAGGTCCAATCGGTCAGTTTGAAACGTGAGTTTTGTGTGGACCCTTAAAATCCAAAACTTACACTGAAAGTAAATAGCCTTTGGATAAGAATCAGCTTAAATTTTTGCCAGTCAAGTGTTGAGCAATCACATGCACTTTCAAAATCTCAAGGAAAAAAAGAAGTGATTTTTTGACCATAGCAGCACTTTAAGAGTAAACATTATAAATGCACATTCTGGCCAACAGGTATAAAATGCAATTGCCAAGTAAACCTTAGTTAAAAGTTCAAATATTTGAATTTAAAGGAAATATCAAAAGCAGGAATGATACAGAATATATATATATATATGTATATCTGAAATGCTCATAATTATATTTGAAGTGTGGAAATTGAATACATGGGAGTTAGAGATCACCACAATTAACCAGCAACTTAAGTAATTGTGACAAAAGCCTGAAGAAATCCAGGCTTGTGTAGGACACCTATCATGACAGTAAGATTGCACAGCACTGCTCTACCAATAATTATTAGAATAACTAGTGCAGCACAATCACACAGACATACGTTCAAGCCACCTGTATTTTCTCAGGCTTTCTTTACAACTGCTTTTACTTGCTGTTTAACTCTGATGGAGGTACAGGGATGGCGTAGTGGTGAGAGCACTCACCTCCCACCAACGCGGCCTCAGGGTTGATTCCCAGACTAGGTGTCATAATGTGGGTTGAGTTGCTGTTGGTTTTCTACTCTGCACCAACAGGTTTTTCTCCGGGTACTCCAGTTTTCCCCTTTCCTCAAAAACCAACATTAGACTTGACTTGCGTTAATTGTTAAATTTGGGTTTACAGTGTCCCCAATTAGTGCTCCAGCGCTAGAACGACTAGACACTGAAATAAAATTCTTTTCCTTTCCTTTGACAAACCACATGCAGCTCTCATGTACTGTTACAGTAATGATTATCATTATATAAAATATATATACACACACACTTAATTACCAGTTTTCTGAGTATAAAAGCACAAGCATCAGTATGCCAATCTTACATGTAATTTGCTATCAGAGTATAATTATGAAGTGTATTTGTTATTAATTTTAAACAATGATAAATATTAATATCTTTTTAAGTGTAAACTATACACAGAGGTAAAATGAAACCAACTGAAACTAACTGTTGGATGTCTTAATGAGAGTGCAATTATACCAATGGGCAGGGGATATAAAGATCCTTGCAATCTGATTGGCTCTCAGCAGTGCAATTTATTCCCAACTTGCACTATTTTTTTTTTGTTCCTAAATATTGGTACTGACTAAAATCCTGTAATTTAGTGATTAAATGATTATTGTGTGATTTCTAAATGGATGTAATAAAGTGGTAATTGAACTTCATGTTGTGCAATTTTGGTCTGAAATCATACTTGTGATTTTAAATAGAACTTGCGCACGTATGATTTCAGACAACATTTCACTCCACTCAGTTGAGTTACATGCATTATTTATGTAAGCATTCAATGTCGGTAAATGGTGAGGGCTGTGACTAACGAGTCATGCTAAGAACGTAATTAACACACCCAGGCTGAGAGACTCAGTTAAGAATCTCTTTAGTTTTGTTTTGCGACAATATGAATATAATAAAGATAAAGAAATGTAAAACTGTAGTCTAACAGGTCATTATTAGTAGTCGAACTTACTGAAGGTACACCCACCACACAACTTTAGGAACATGTTAAGAACGCTCTCACGCTGAAATCGCAAAAAGATAACAACCTTTAGTGTCAGCCCAAAAATAAGATATTAATCTAACGTACATATAAAGAAAGGGTGTATGCATGGTTATGATGGTCTTTCCTGGGCTAGAACTCTCAGCTTTCCTCTCCACTGGCGGGCATTCCACTGGACGCCACTGGTAGAAAGTTTACTTTTGAAGAAAAAAATGTGGCTTATGTTATTTTTCGGACACTTCTCTTGTAAGAACCCTAAGAGAATTAACTCGAGGTATATACTGCGATATTGATTTCTCCTTGTAAAAACCTTACTTGGAAGTTTTTTGCTCACCTCTGTACAAACCCGAGTCCCCAACTTCGCCCAAGCGTCTCAATCGAACAAAACACGTTTCACGAATTTTGCACGATACTATAAAAGTATGATAGTTCAGATGATGAGAGACAAGAGTTGCGTGACTTTGCCCCGAAAGGTCGCAAACGTGACTAAATATATGATAGAAAAAAAATTCATGTGAGACATCAGTGAAAACTTAAAAGGATACGTTTGTCATATACAAAGAGCGAAGATAAAAACAAAACAAAAAGTTGCTGTAATAAATTAAAACATACTCCCCACCCCAAGGGCAGTTTGGGAAGGAAAAGTATTGTTTCTTCGTGACGTGCCATCTGAAACACACAAGGTAGGTGTGTATACTTTACGAATTCGAAATATAAGTGCGGGTTGTCTCTTCAGAAGCCCCCACTCTGGCATCATGAAGCTGGAGTGGTGGGTAGAGGAAAGCCTTTGAAAGAAACCAAGGGCGAGAGATAATCTTACTGTAACAGGTACGCCAAACGTGGTTCGTAATAAAACTCGGAGCGTTCACAAGTGAGGTTATCTCTCTTACCGTTCTAAAGGTATTCCAAGTCCTATAAGTGACATTTCGCTAAGTTTTGCTTCAAAACAAATACAGCCAGCTACGTTTTTCATCGAAAGGACTGGACAGCTCAACACTTATAAAAAAACCTTCTAAAAAAAACCGCCAACCTTCCGTTTCTCAAACTGAAACAAATTACCCACAATGCCTTTCAAGAAAAATAAAATTAAATTTTAAAAAGACCTACTAGCCGTACATACGGTTTTTTGCATAGCACAAATCTAGGATAGTTTAGCTTTCAATCCATACTAATTAGGCCATCAGGCGACTTGTATTTCCTATTTTTTTAGCCTTCCGAAGTTCGACCAAAAAATCGGCCATTTTTGAAAATTTTCCTTTGGTCCCCCCTTTGCTACTTTGCCAAAAATGGCCGATTTTGATACTTTTGCGAAAAACGTTATTTCTCCTCTAATCGGTCTTTTTTCATGCGGTTTTTTGCATAGCACAAATCTAGGATAGTTTAGCTTTCAATCCATACTAATTAGGCCATCAGGCGACTTGTATTTCCTATTTTTTTAGCCTTCCGAAGTTCGACCAAAAAATCGGCCATTTTTGAAAATTTTCCTTTGGTCCCCCCTTTGCTACTTTGCCAAAAATGGCCGATTTTGATACTTTTGCGAAAAACGTTATTTCTCCTCTAATCGGTCTTTTTTCATGCGGTTTTTTGCATAGCACAAATCTAGGATAGTTTAGCTTTCAATCCATACTAATTAGGCCATCAGGCGACTTGTATTTCCTATTTTTTTAGCCTTCCGAAGTTCGACCAAAAAATCGGCCATTTTTGAAAATTTTCCTTTGGTCCCCCCTTTGCTACTTTGCCAAAAATGGCCGATTTTGATACTTTTGCGAAAAACGTTATTTCTCCTCTAATCGGTCTTTTTTCATGCGGTTTTTTGCATAGCACAAATCTAGGATAGTTTAGCTTTCAATCCATACTAATTAGGCCATCAGGCGACTTGTATTTCCTATTTTTTTAGCCTTCCGAAGTTCGACCAAAAAATCGGCCATTTTTGAAAATTTTCCTTTGGTCCCCCCTTTGCTACTTTGCCAAAAATGGCCGATTTTGATACTTTTGCGAAAAACGTTATTTCTCCTCTAATAGGTCTTTTTTCATGCGGTTTTTTGCATAGCACAAATCTAGGATAGTTTAGCTTTCAATCCATACTAATTAGGCCATCAGGCGACTTGTATTTCCTATTTTTTTAGCCTTCCGAAGTTCGACCAAAAAATCGGCCATTTTTGAAAATTTTCCTTTGGTCCCCCTTTGCTACTTTGCCAAAAATGGCCGATTTTGATACTTTTGCGAAAAACGTTATTTCTCCTCTAATAGGTCTTTTTTCATGCGGTTTTTTGCATAGCACAAATCTAGGATAGTTTAGCTTTCAATCCATACTAATTAGGCCATCAGGCGACTTGTATTTCCTATTTTTTTAGCCTTCCGAAGTTCGACCAAAAAATCGGCCATTTTTGAAAATTTTCCTTTGGTCCCCCCTTTGCTACTTTGCCAAAAATGGCCGATTTTGATACTTTTGCGAAAAACGTTATTTCTCCTCTAATCGGTCTTTTTTCATGCGGTTTTTTGCATAGCACAAATCTAGGATAGTTTAGCTTTCAATCCATACTAATTAGGCCATCAGGCGACTTGTATTTCCTATTTTTTTAGCCTTCCGAAGTTCGACCAAAAAATCGGCCATTTTTGAAAATTTTCCTTTGGTCCCCCCTTTGCTACTTTGCCAAAAATGGCCGATTTTGATACTTTTGCGAAAAACGTTATTTCTCCTCTAATCGGTCTTTTTTCATGCGGTTTTTTGCATAGCACAAATCTAGGATAGTTTAGCTTTCAATCCATACTAATTAGGCCATCAGGCGACTTGTATTTCCTATTTTTTTAGCCTTCCGAAGTTCGACCAAAAAATCGGCCATTTTTGAAAATTTTCCTTTGGTCCCCCCTTTGCTACTTTGCCAAAAATGGCCGATTTTGATACTTTTGCGAAAAACGTTATTTCTCCTCTAATCGGTCTTTTTTCATGCGGTTTTTTGCATAGCACAAATCTAGGATAGTTTAGCTTTCAATCCATACTAATTAGGCCATCAGGCGACTTGTATTTCCTATTTTTTTAGCCTTCCGAAGTTCGACCAAAAAATCGGCCATTTTTGAAAATTTTCCTTTGGTCCCCCCTTTGCTACTTTGCCAAAAATGGCCGATTTTGATACTTTTGCGAAAAACGTTATTTCTCCTCTAATCGGTCTTTTTTCATGCGGTTTTTTGCATAGCACAAATCTAGGATAGTTTAGCTTTCAATCCATACTAATTAGGCCATCAGGCGACTTGTATTTCCTATTTTTTTAGCCTTCCGAAGTTCGACCAAAAAATCGGCCATTTTTGAAAATTTTCCTTTGGTCCCCCCTTTGCTACTTTGCCAAAAATGGCCGATTTTGATACTTTTGCGAAAAACGTTATTTCTCCTCTAATCGGTCTTTTTTCATGCGGTTTTTTGCATAGCACAAATCTAGGATAGTTTAGCTTTCAATCCATACTAATTAGGCCATCAGGCGACTTGTATTTCCTATTTTTTTAGCCTTCCGAAGTTCGACCAAAAAATCGGCCATTTTTGAAAATTTTCCTTTGGTCCCCCCTTTGCTACTTTGCCAAAAATGGCCGATTTTGATACTTTTGCGAAAAACGTTATTTCTCCTCTAATCGGTCTTTTTTCATGCGGTTTTTTGCATAGCACAAATCTAGGATAGTTTAGCTTTCAATCCATACTAATTAGGCCATCAGGCGACTTGTATTTCCTATTTTTTTAGCCTTCCGAAGTTCGACCAAAAAATCGGCCATTTTTGAAAATTTTCCTTTGGTCCCCCCTTTGCTACTTTGCCAAAAATGGCCGATTTTGATACTTTTGCGAAAAACGTTATTTCTCCTCTAATCGGTCTTTTTTCATGCGGTTTTTTGCATAGCACAAATCTAGGATAGTTTAGCTTTCAATCCATACTAATTAGGCCATCAGGCGACTTGTATTTCCTATTTTTTTAGCCTTCCGAAGTTCGACCAAAAAATCGGCCATTTTTGAAAATTTTCCTTTGGTCCCCCCTTTGCTACTTTGCCAAAAATGGCCGATTTTGATACTTTTGCGAAAAACGTTATTTCTCCTCTAATCGGTCTTTTTTCATGCGGTTTTTTGCATAGCACAAATCTAGGATAGTTTAGCTTTCAATCCATACTAATTAGGCCATCAGGCGACTTGTATTTCCTATTTTTTTAGCCTTCCGAAGTTCGACCAAAAAATCGGCCATTTTTGAAAATTTTCCTTTGGTCCCCCCTTTGCTACTTTGCCAAAATGGCCGATTTTGATACTTTTGCGAAAAACGTTATTTCTCCCCTAATAGGTCTTTTTTCATGCGGTTTTTTGCATAGCACAAATCTAGGATAGTTTAGCTTTCAATCCATACTAATTAGGCCATCAGGCGACTTGTATTTCCTATTTTTTTAGCCTTCCGAAGTTCGACCAAAAAATCGGCCATTTTTGAAAATTTTCCTTTGGTCCCCCCTTTGCTACTTTGCCAAAAATGGCCGATTTTGATACTTTTGCGAAAAACGTTATTTCTCCTCTAATCGGTCTTTTTTCATGCGGTTTTTTGCATAGCACAAATCTAGGATAGTTTAGCTTTCAATCCATACTAATTAGGCCATCAGGCGACTTGTATTTCCTATTTTTTTAGCCTTCCGAAGTTCGACCAAAAAATCGGCCATTTTTGAAATTTTCCTTTGGTCCCCCCTTTGCTACTTTGCCAAAAATGGCCGATTTTGATACTTTTGCGAAAAAGGTTATTTCTCCTCTAATAGGTCTTTTTTCATGCGGTTTTTTGCATAGCACAAATCTAGGATAGTTTAGCTTTCAATCCATACTAATTAGGCCATCAGGCGACTTGTATTTCCTATTTTTTTAGCCTTCCGAAGTTCGACCAAAAAATCGGCCATTTTTGAAAATTTTCCTTTGGTCCCCCCTTTGCTACTTTGCCAAAAATGGCCGATTTTGATACTTTTGCGAAAAACGTTATTTCTCCTCTAATCGGTCTTTTTTCATGCGGTTTTTTGCATAGCACAAATCTAGGATAGTTTAGCTTTCAATCCATACTAATTAGGCCATCAGGCGACTTGTATTTCCTATTTTTTTAGCCTTCCGAAGTTCGACCAAAAAATCGGCCATTTTTGAAAATTTTCCTTTGGTCCCCCCTTTGCTACTTTGCCAAAAATGGCCGATTTTGATACTTTTGCGAAAAACGTTATTTCTCCTCTAATCGGTCTTTTTTCATGCGGTTTTTTGCATAGCACAAATCTAGGATAGTTTAGCTTTCAATCCATACTAATTAGGCCATCAGGCGACTTGTATTTCCTATTTTTTTAGCCTTCCGAAGTTCGACCAAAAAATCGGCCATTTTTGAAAATTTTCCTTTGGTCCCCCCTTTGCTACTTTGCCAAAAATGGCCGATTTTGATACTTTTGCGAAAAACGTTATTTCTCCTCTAATCGGTCTTTTTTCATGCGGTTTTTTGCATAGCACAAATCTAGGATAGTTTAGCTTTCAATCCATACTAATTAGGCCATCAGGCGACTTGTATTTCCTATTTTTTTAGCCTTCCGAAGTTCGACCAAAAAATCGGCCATTTTTGAAAATTTTCCTTTGGTCCCCCCTTTGCTACTTTGCCAAAAATGGCCGATTTTGATACTTTTGCGAAAAACGTTATTTCTCCTCTAATCGGTCTTTTTTCATGCGGTTTTTTGCATAGCACAAATCTAGGATAGTTTAGCTTTCAATCCATACTAATTAGGCCATCAGGCGACTTGTATTTCCTATTTTTTTAGCCTTCCGAAGTTCGACCAAAAAATCGGCCATTTTTGAAAATTTTCCTTTGGTCCCCCCTTTGCTACTTTGCCAAAAATGGCCGATTTTGATACTTTTGCGAAAAACGTTATTTCTCCTCTAATCGGTCTTTTTTCATGCGGTTTTTTGCATAGCACAAATCTAGGATAGTTTAGCTTTCAATCCATACTAATTAGGCCATCAGGCGACTTGTATTTCCTATTTTTTTAGCCTTCCGAAGTTCGACCAAAAAATCGGCCATTTTTGAAAATTTTCCTTTGGTCCCCCCTTTGCTACTTTGCCAAAAATGGCCGATTTTGATACTTTTGCGAAAAACGTTATTTCTCCTCTAATCGGTCTTTTTTCATGCGGTTTTTTGCATAGCACAAATCTAGGATAGTTTAGCTTTCAATCCATACTAATTAGGCCATCAGGCGACTTGTATTTCCTATTTTTTTAGCCTTCCGAAGTTCGACCAAAAAATCGGCCATTTTTGAAAATTTTCCTTTGGTCCCCCCTTTGCTACTTTGCCAAAAATGGCCGATTTTGATACTTTTGCGAAAAATGTTATTTCTCCTCTAATAGGTCTTTTTTCATGCGGTTTTTTGCATAGCACAAATCTAGGATAGTTTAGCTTTCAATCCATACTAATTAGGCCATCAGGCGACTTGTATTTCCTATTTTTTTAGCCTTCCGAAGTTCGACCAAAAAATCGGCCATTTTTGAAAATTTTCCTTTGGTCCCCCCTTTGCTACTTTGCCAAAAATGGCCGATTTTGATACTTTTGCGAAAAATGTTATTTCTCCTCTAATCGGTCTTTTTTCATGCGGTTTTTTGCATAGCACAAATCTAGGATAGTTTAGCTTTCAATCCATACTAATTAGGCCATCAGGCGACTTGTATTTCCTATTTTTTTAGCCTTCCGAAGTTTGACCAAAAAATCGGCCATTTTTGAAAATTTTCCTTTGGTCCCCCCCTTGCTACTTTGCCAAAAATGGCCGATTTTGATACTTTTGCGAAAAATGTTATTTCTCCTCTAATCGGTCTTTTTTCATGCGGTTTTTTGCATAGCACAAATCTAGGATAGTTTAGCTTTCAATCCATACTAATTAGGCCATCAGGCGACTTGTATTTCCTATTTTTTTAGCCTTCCGAAGTTCGACCAAAAAATCGGCCATTTTTGAAAATTTTCCTTTGGTCCCCCCTTTGCTACTTTGCCAAAAATGGCCGATTTTGATACTTTTGCGAAAAATGTTATTTCTCCTCTAATCGGTCTTTTTTCATGCGGTTTTTTGCATAGCACAAATCTAGGATAGTTTAGCTTTCAATCCATACTAATTAGGCCATCAGGCGACTTGTATTTCCTATTTTTTTAGCCTTCCGAAGTTCGACCAAAAAATCGGCCATTTTTGAAAATTTTCCTTTGGTCCCCCCTTTGCTACTTTGCCAAAAATGGCCGATTTTGATACTTTTGCGAAAAAGTTATTTCTCCTCTAATCGGTCTTTTTTCATGCGGTTTTTTGCATAGCACAAATCTAGGATAGTTTAGCTTTCAAACCATACTAATTAGGCCATCAGGCGACTTGTATTTCCTATTTTTTAGCCTTCCGAAGTTCGACCAAAAAATCGGCCAATTTTTTAAAATTTCCTTTGGTCCCCCCTTTGCTACTTTGCCAAAAATGGCCGATTTTGATACTTTTGCGAAAAATGTTATTTCTCCTCTAATAGGTCTTTTTTTATGGGGTTTTTTTGCATAGCACAAATCTAGGATAGTTTAGCTTTCAATCCATACTAATTAGGCCATCAGGCGACTTGTATTTCCTATTTTTTTAGCCTTCCGAAGTTCGACCAAAAAATCGGCCATTTTTGAAAATTTTCCTTTGGTCCCCCCTTTGCTACTTTGCCAAAAATGGCCGATTTTGATACTTTTGCGAAAAAATGTCATTTCTCCTCTAATAGGTCTTTTTTCATGCGGTTTTTTGCATAGCACAAATCTAGGATAGTTTAGCTTTCAATCCATACTAATTAGGCCATCAGGCGACTTGTATTTCCTATTTTTTTAGCCTTCCGAAGTTCGACCAAAAAATCGGCCATTTTTGAAAATTTTCCTTTGGTCCCCCCTTTGCTACTTTGCCAAAAATGGCCGATTTTGATACTTTTGCGAAAAATGTTATTTCTCCTCTAATAGGTCTTTTTTCATGCGGTTTTTTGCATAGCACAAATCTAGGATAGTTTAGCTTTCAATCCATACTAATTAGGCCATCAGGCGACTTGTATTTCCTATTTTTTTAGCCTTCCGAAGTTCGACCAAAAAATCGGCCATTTTTGAAAATTTTCCTTTGGTCCCCCCTTTGCTACTTTGCCAAAAATGGCCGATTTTGATACTTTTGCGAAAAATGTTATTTCTCCTCTAATAGGTCTTTTTTCATGCGGTTTTTTGCATAGCACAAATCTAGGATATTTTAGCTTTCAATCCATACTAATTAGGCCATCAGGCGACTTGTATTTCCTATTTTTTTAGCCTTCCGAAGTTCGACCAAAAAATCGGCCATTTTTGAAAATTTTCCTTTGGTCCCCCCTTTGCTACTTTGCCAAAATGGCCGATTTTGATACTTTTGCGAAAAACGTTATTTCTCCTCTAATAGGTCTTTTTTCATGCGGTTTTTTGCATAGCACAAATCTAGGATAGTTTAGCTTTCAATCCATACTAATTAGGCCATCAGGCGACTTGTATTTCCTATTTTTTTAGCCTTCCGAAGTTCGACCAAAAAATCGGCCATTTTTGAAAATTTTCCTTTGGTCCCCCCTTTGCTACTTTGCCAAAAATGGCCGATTTTGATACTTTTGCCGAAAAAGTCATTTCTCCTCTAATAGGTCTTTTTTTTATGCGGTTTTTTGCATAGCACAAATCTAGGATAGTTTAGCTTTCCATCCATATTAATTAGGCCATCAGGCAACTTGTATTTCTTATTTTTTTAGCCTTCCGAAGTTCGACCAAAAATCGGCCATTTTTGAAAATTTTCCTTTGGTCCCCCCTTTGCTACTTTGCCAAAAATGGCCGATTTTGATACTTTTGCGAAAAATGTTATTTCTCCTCTAATAGGTCTTTTTTCATGCGGTTTTTTGCATAGCACAAATCTAGGATAGTTTAGCTTTCAATCCATACTAATTAGGCCATCAGGCGACTTGTATTTCCTATTTTTTTAGCCTTCCGAAGTTCGACCAAAAAATCGGCCATTTTTGAAAATTTTCCTTTGGTCCCCCCTTTGCTACTTTGCCAAAAATGGCCGATTTTGATACTTTTGCGAAAAACGTTATTTCTCCTCTAATCGGTCTTTTTTCATGCGGTTTTTTGCATAGCACAAATCTAGGATAGTTTAGCTTTCAATCCATACTAATTAGGCCATCAGGCGACTTGTATTTCCTATTTTTTTAGCCTTCCGAAGTTCGACCAAAAAATCGGCCATTTTTGAAAATTTTCCTTTGGTCCCCCCTTTGCTACTTTGCCAAAAATGGCCGATTTTGATACTTTTGCGAAAAATGTTATTTCTCCTCTAATCGGTCTTTTTTCATGCGGTTTTTTGCATAGCACAAATCTAGGATAATTTAGCTTTCAATCCATACTAATTAGGCCATCAGGCGACTTGTATTTCCTATTTTTTTTAGCCATTGAAGTTCGACCAAAAAATCGGCCATTTTTGAAAATTTCCCTTTGGTCCCCCTTTTGCTACTTTGCCAAAAATGGCCGATTTTGATACTTTTGCGGAAAAATGATTTTTCTCCTCTAATAGGTCCTTTTTCATGCGGTTTTTTGCATAGCACAAATCTAGGATAGTTTAGCTTTCAATCCATACTAATTAGGCCATCAGGCGACTTGTATTTCCTATTTTTTTAGCCTTCCGAAGTTCGACCAAAAAATCGGCCATTTTTGAAAATTTTCCTTTGGTCCCCCCTTTGCTACTTTGCCAAAAATGGCCGATTTTGATACTTTTGCGAAAAATGTTATTTCTCCTCTAATAGGTCTTTTTTCATGCGGTTTTTTGCATAGCACAAATCTAGGATAGTTTAGCTTTCAATCCATACTAATTAGGCCATCAGGCGACTTGTATTTCCTATTTTTTTAGCCTTCCGAAGTTCGACCAAAAAATCGGCCATTTTTGAAAATTTTCCTTTGGTCCCCCCTTTGCTACTTTGCCAAAAATGGCCGATTTTGATACTTTTGCGAAAAATGTTATTTCTCCTCTAATAGGTCTTTTTTCATGCGGTTTTTTGCATAGCACAAATCTAGGATAGTTTAGCTTTCAATCCATACTAATAGGCCATCAGGCGACTTGTATTTCCTATTTTTTTAGCCTTCCGAAGTTCGACCAAAAAATCGGCCATTTTTGAAAATTTTCTTTGGTCCCCCCTTTGCTACTTTGCCAAAAATGGCCGTTTTGATACTTTTGCGAAAAACGTTATTTCTCCTCTAATAGGTCCTTTTTCATGCGGTTTTTTGCATAGCACAAATCTAGGATAGTTTTGCTTTCAATCCATACTAATTAGGCCATCAGGCGACTTGTATTTCCTATTTTTTAGCCTTCCGAAGTTCGACCAAAAAATCGGCCATTTTTGAAAATTTTCCTTTGGTCCCCCCTTTGCTACTTTGCCAAAAATGGCCGATTTTGATACTTTTGCGAAAAATGTTATTTCTCCTCTAATAGGTCTTTTTTCATGCGGTTTTTTGCATAGCACAAATCTAGGATAGTTTAGCTTTCAATCCATACTAAGTAGGCCATCAGGCGACTTGTATTTCCTATTTTTTTAGCCTTCCGAAGTTCGACCAAAAAATCGGCCATTTTTGAAAATTTTCCTTTGGTCCCCCCTTTGCTACTTTGCCAAAAATGGCCGATTTTGATACGTTTGCGAAAAATGTTATTTCTCCTCTAATAGGTCTTTTTTCATGCGGTTTTTTGCATAGCACAAATCTAGGATAGTTTAGCTTTCAATCCATACTAATTAGGCCATCAGGCGACTTGTATTTCCTATTTTTTTAGCCCTCCGAAGTTCGACCAAAAAATCGGCCATTTTTGAAAATTTTCCTCTGGTCCCCCCTTTGCTACTTTGCCAAAAATGGTCGTTTTTTCGATACTTTGTGCGACAAAATGTTAATTTCTCTTCTACATAGGTCTTTTTTCCTGCGGTTTTTTGGCCTAGCACAAATCTAGGATGAGTTTTAGCTTTCAATCCATACTTTAGCTTTAGCTTTCAATCCATACTAATTAGGCTATCAGGCGACTTGTATTTCCTATTTTTTAGCCTTCCAAAGTTCGATCAAAAAATCGGCCATTTTTGAAAAATTTCCTTTGGTCCCCCCCCTTTGCTTTTTGCGAAAAAAATGGCCATTTTCGACACTTTTTTGACACTTTTGCGAAAAATGTTTTTTCTCTCTCTAATAGGGTCTTTTTCATGCGGTTTTTTGCATAGCGCAAATCTGCATGGAATGACGTGTGTTTCTGGACGAAAGTATGTTTCACAAAGATGAGAAGCGACATCATTTTAGGAGGTTCGCGGTAATTGTTTGCGCAACTTATACTACGCCGGTAACGCGACTGTAATATGTCACGCATTACTTCAAGCGTTAATGTAGTTACGATCTTATGGCGACAAAAACGCCGGGCAAAAATTCCGGTCGGCTAAAGAATGGCATATTTATTTCCAATTCATCATGAAACGTAAAGAGAAGGACCGGGAAGCTGGAAAAGGTCGCTAATCAAGTTGTGGTTGAAAGTTTTGAAAACTCGAGGAAGGTTAGTTTTGTTTAGCGACGTTGCGTAAATTTAATGGGGTTGGTTTTTTCCAATGTTTTTTATTACGTTACGAACTTCTTAGCACAAAATGAATGCATGTTTTGAAGTTCATTTCCTTTTTTTTTCATGTAAATGGAGCAGAATTATCTTCTCTTCCTAATCCACTTGAATAGTGCGGACCTATGAGGACACAGCCAGAGATTATATTTCACAAAAGCACACCTCAGAAGATGAGCATGACGGCAATGGAGACATATGATAAAAAAGACCAACCAAGTAAAGATAACGCCTGCTTGAAACTTCGTTGCTATGCTCGAGAGAAAAAAAACCCCTCATCGATCGATCCTGTCTTGGGTTCCAGCCCTTCCTTGTCAGGTCACACAAAATCGTGACAAACGAGATTTTTTTCTCTTGCCTTTTTCTCCGAAGCAAAGTCGGTGACCCCCCATTTTTTGTTCATTTTTGGAATAATTAATTTATGACTTAACTTCAGACGAGAAATGAAACACATTTTTAATGTGGGAAGATTTTCGCGCCAACGTCCTTAAGGCGAGTTTTCAGCATATAACCTCAAAGTACCCCCATACACCATTGGTAGAAATTAGAGGGGTCGCACATATAACCAGAAACTACGAACATCTTTCTAATAATTATGCTATATTTTTGTTACAATTTTTTCAGAGGAAGCTAATTAAGAGGACGTGCCTGCAGTTCTTGTCATATGATTGTAATATTGTCATCCTCCTTACCGTAGATAATTCTCTTTTGCTTCTCAAGGCGAAAAGGAGAGTTTTAGGCTGAAAAACCTTTTTATCTGAGAGCCGAGATTATCTTATGTTGAATCGCAACTGCTGAAAAAAACTTAGTGTTGAAATTTTCAACCAAGATGGAGGAGTTCTGATTAGTACGGTAGCGGTGTAATTTTGTGAATAAAGTAGTTCTGATATTGTCACCCTCCTTACCGTATATAACTCCGCTTACTTTTAAAAGGCGAAAGAAATAGGGCTCCGACTTGAGGTGGTCTGAGAGCTATTATCAATGAGTGATAATCACTGGAATCCGAGAAAGAGCCTAAATTTACTCCTTGAAACAACATACTTCGAGATAACAATAAAAGAGAAAAACTTTACGGTGATAAGAGTATCGAAAACTGTCTCTGTTTGATTATTTCTTGTGACCTTGTATTCATATAAACCTCTTTCCGTTTCTTATGTCTATGCACAAGTTTGCATTACCAAGAAAACTAAATCATGAGCGTGGGTTGTTTTGCCTATTTTTACCCTGGAAGTTTACAATGACGCGGATTTGCAATTTTGCTCTGTTCATTCCCCTGTATATGCGGAGGTCTTTCTCTTTAAACTCGAAGGCCTTCTAGTCTGTCCTTGGTTGGTATGACCTGTTGATAGAATGTAATATATGAAAGTTGAATGAGGGATTGCCCTCGCAAATCCTGGAAGAAAAGGGTGAGTAGCAGCTCTCCTAACGTATAATGTGACTGGCTCGCTACCCTAGCCAAAAACAAAGAAGCTCCTTACAATACCAAACAATAGCAGGATATGAGAGCTGCTACACTACTAGAAGAATGGCTAATACTGCTGGACTGGAAATAGACCATATTCACATTCTCATTATTGGACTGGAACTAGCTTGCAATGGAGACTAATGCAAGGAAATCTTTTCAAATGCAACATGAAGAGTGTTTCGAAAAAGGACTGTAAGTTCGTTTCGAAAGAAGAACCTGGGCTATGTCGCTGAGTGTTAAAAGCACGGAAAATAGAACACTTTCATAAATGGTGACCGCCCTCCCATGTTAATTAGACCTACTGCCCTAATTTTGAAACAAAAATTCTTTTGAAATTTGCTCGTCGTAGCGAGGCTAGAGAGGCTTTTTAGCATCAAAACAGAAGAATCTTTCTTTGGCCGCCATTATGAAAGAGGCCTATTGTTGGTAAAAGTAAGGAACTACTTAGGAGATCACAAAGCAGAGATCTAATCTTTGCCCCTTACCAGTTCTTACCAGAGTTCCTTCCAGAGTTCCCCCATTTACACGTCTCTAAATTTCTTAATTCACAAAGGATGATCCATCACACAATAGGACATTTGCATGATGACGCCATATTACTACAAGTACCAGAATCCTTCAGGATTCGCTTGTGTCATGTTAATTAGAGCAATTGTTATTTTTACCCCACTGGGAATACAAAATTAAATATGAAAGAAAAACAAACTGAATTGTGGTAGTTGTAGTCAAATGACGCCATCGTGAAATTGCCTATTGATCGCATAATCATGTAATCGTCGTGCATAATCCCCTCTTCATAAGCTTTCAATATCAACATTTTGCAATCATTTCCCATTCCAACCGCCACCAAAAGGATAGCTTGCTATCATTCCATTGTCATGAATTCCTTACGTGTGATCAACTAATTACTTTGATGGGCCACGTGTTTGACTACGAGCAGCTCTTATTTCCTTTAATGCGCTGTTAACAATGTGCAATTTCTTTCGTCCAACTTTTTGCACAACGCCATTGCGACCAAATTTCTCACATTGGGAAACAAGTTGCTTGACGGGTGTTACACTAGTCTAGGCAACGTTTCTTGCAATTTGTCTCGTTTTCGATGATCAGATGAGGTCAAAGGAACAATTTCATCGCCTGGTGCTGCAAAACGTTGCGACACAAATGTTACACTGCACAATGCTTGAAAAACGAAAGTATAATTCACATCTACTTTCCTTAACGGTTTCTGCACTTGTCACGCAACCTTTTTTTGTTGCACTGGGCATTGTTTCGTGCAACTTGTTTCGCCATGGCGTTGCGCGAGAGAAAAGTTGCACGAAAAATTGGCCAATGTAACGGCGCCTTTAAACCGCTGCGCCTGTTTGCATTAGTGATGCTCAATTCTAGTCTCGGCGAGCTCAGCAAAAACGGAGCTGCTCGTTGTCTAACGCTCCTATCCTAACTTGGCCTCCTTGGGAAGAAAGTAAGCCTACCTGCGCATAGCAGCCTTCCTCAAACGACATCGCTGTATTGAGGTCAACCTGTGATAAGATAAGACGAGACTAAAATAGTGGTCTCGAAGTCTCGGAGTAGCGCGTCATTTCCAGTGCCCAATGAAAAGGTAACTGTTCTAGCCGTTTTGCTAACGTTCCCGGGCCGGTTGCTCGAGGCCTGGTGGATTGCGTTATTCACCTTTTGAACCAGGGGTCCGTTTCTCGAAAGTCCCGAAACTTTACGGGCCATCTTCGGGTGTCACATTCCCTTTTTATCTCAAGAACGGAGAGGAATTAAGTTGTCAAACTTCACAATCATTTTTCTTTTTGTTTCCTTGAAAACATGTTAAAAGATCGGCTTTCCAAAACAAGCGGTTGCAGTCTCACAAATGGTTTTTCGGGCCCGAAAAGTTTTCGAGACTTTCGAGAAACGGGCCCCAGGCCCAGTTGTTCAAAAGGTGGATGACGCTATCCAACCGATCACGTGCATTGATGTACAGTTTGTAATTGCAAAGGTCGCAGTAGGTTTCCTGAAGGAAAATAACAGTGTAGTTAATGTTTCCGTGAAGTAATCGTTTGTAGGGCGCAGGTAGAGTTAGCACCTTCAGTCACTGCCACAGCCTTCTCAGAATCCTACCAAATCCATCGAGAAATGAGCTAAGATTCAGCTTTGGGCAAACGTAAATTTCCGCCTGAACTTTGCCGTAAATGCGATGCTAAATCACTCTATTGTCAGTGAGAATGTATAGTATTTCATGGCCCTAACAATATACGACTCGCTACTACATTAATGCATGTGTCACTCCTCAACGTGGATGATCGCTACCCAAGTCAGGTAAATAACGTTTACAAAATAAAACTTCTGCGATTGATTTAGTTGTCCATTGTTTCGTTTAGCGATCGGCCCTAAAGTCTTACATCCAAATCATACTCAAAGGAAGCCTAAGGAAATACAAGTCGCCTGATGGCCTAATTAGTATGGATTGAAAGCTAAACTATCCTAGATTTGTGCTATGCAAAAAACCGCATGAAAAAAGACCGATTAGAGGAGAAATAACATTTTTCGCAAAAGTATCAAAATCGGCCATTTTTGGCAAAGTAGCAAAGGGGGGACCAAAGGAAAATTTTCAAAAATGGCCGATTTTTTGTCGAACTTCGGAAGGCTAAAAAAATAGGAAATACAAGTCGCCTGATGGCCTAATTAGTATGGATTGAAAGCTAAACTATCCTAGATTTGTGCTATGCAAAAAACCGCATGAAAAAAAAACCGATTAGAGGAGAAATAACATTTTTCGCAAAAGTATCAAAATCGGCCATTTTTGGCAAAGTAGCAAAGGGGGGACCAAAGGAAAATTTTTCAAAAATGGCCGATTTTTTGGTCGAACTTCGGAAGGCTAAAAAAATAGGAAATACAAGTCGCCTGATGGCCTAATTAGTATGGATTGAAAGCTAAACTATCCTAGATTTGTGCTATGCAAAAAACCGCATGAAAAAAGACCGATTAGAGGAGAAATAACATTTTTCGCAAAAGTATCAAAATCGGCCATTTTTGGCAAAGTAGCAAGGGGGGACCAAAGGAAAATTTTCAAAAATGGCCGATTTTTTGGTCGAACTTCGGAAGGCTAAAAAAATAGGAAATACAAGTCGCCTGATGGCCTAATTAGTATGGATTGAAAGCTAAACTATCCTAGATTTGTGCTATGCAAAAAACCGCATGAAAAAAGACCGATTAGAGGAGAAATAACATTTTTCGCAAAAGTATCAAAATCGGCCATTTTTGGCAAAGTAGCAAGTAGGGGACCAAAGGAAAATTTTCAAAAATGGCCGATTTTTTGGTCGAACTTCGGAAGGCTAAAAAAATAGGAAATACAAGTCGCCTGATGGCCTAATTAGTATGGATTGAAAGCTAAACTATCCTAGATTTGTGCTATGCAAAAAACCGCATGAAAAAAGACCGATTAGAGGAGAAATAACATTTTTCGCAAAAGTATCAAAATCGGCCATTTTTGGCAAAGTAGCAAAGGGGGGACCAAAGGAAAATTTTCAAAAATGGCCGATTTTTTGGTCGAACTTCGGAAGGTTAAAAAGTAGGAAATACAAGTCGCCTGATGGCCTAATTAGTATGGATTGAAAGCTAAACTATCCTAGATTTGTGCTATGCAAAAAACCGCATGAAAAAAGACCGATTAGAGGAGAAATAACATTTTTCGCAAAAGTATCAAAATCGGCCATTTTTGGCAAAGTAGCAAAGGGGGGACCAAAGGAAAATTTTCAAAAATGGCCGATTTTTTGGTCGAACTTCGGAAGGCTAAAAAATAGGAAATACAAGTCGCCTGATGGCCTAATTAGTATGGATTGAAAGCTAAACTATCCTAGATTTGTGCTATGCAAAAAACCGCATGAAAAAAGACCGATTAGAGGAGAAATAACATTTTTCGCAAAAGTATCAAAATCGGCCATTTTTGGCAAAGTAGCAAAGGGGGGACCAAAGGAAAATTTTCAAAAATGGCCGATTTTTTGGTCGAACTTCGGAAGGCTAAAAAAATAGGAAATACAAGTCGCCTGATGGCCTAATTAGTATGGATTGAAAGCTAAACTATCCTAGATTTGTGCTATGCAAAAAACCGCATGAAAAAAGACCGATTAGAGGAGAAATAACATTTTTCGCAAAAGTATCAAAATCGGCCATTTTTGGCAAAGTAGCAAAGGGGGGACCAAAGGAAAATTTTCAAAAATGGCCGATTTTTTGGTCGAACTTCGGAAGGCTAAAAAAATAGGAAATACAAGTCGCCTGATGGCCTAATTAGTATGGATTGAAAGCTAAACTATCCTAGATTTGTGCTATGCAAAAAACCGCATGAAAAAAGACCGATTAGAGGAGAAATAACATTTTTCGCAAAAGTATCAAAATCGGCCATTTTTGGCAAAGTAGCAAAGGGGGGACCAAAGGAAAATTTTTAAAAATAACCGATTTTTTGGTCGAACTTCGGAAGGCTAAAAAAATAAGAAATACAAGTCGCCTGATGGCCTAATTAGTATGGATTGAAAGCTAAACTATCCTAGATTTGTGCTATGCAAAAAACCGCATGAAAAAAGACCGATTAGAGGAGAAATAACATTTTTCGCAAAAGTATCAAAATCGGCCATTTTTGGCAAAGTAGCAAAGGGGGGACCAAAGGAAAATTTTCAAAAATGGCCGATTTTTTGGTCGAACTTCGGAAGGCTAAAAAAATAGGAAATACAAGTCGCCTGATGGCCTAATTAGTATGGATTGAAAGCTAAACTATCCTAGATTGGTGCTATGCAAAAAACCGCATGAAAAAAGACCGATTAGAGGAGAAATAACATTTTTCGCAAAAGTATCAAAATCGGCCATTTTTGGCAAAGTAGCAAAGGGGGGACCAAAGGAAAATTTTCAAAAATGGCCGATTTTTTGGTCGAACTTCGGAAGGCTAAAAAAATAGGAAATACAAGTCGCCTGATGGCCTAATTAGTATGGATTGAAAGCTAAACTATCCTAGATTTGTGCTATGCAAAAAACCGCATGAAAAAAGACCGATTAGAGGAGAAATAACATTTTTCGCAAAAGTATCAAAATCGGCCATTTTTGGCAAAGTAGCAAAGGGGGGACCAAAGGAAATTTTCAAAAATGGCCGATTTTTTGGTCGAACTTCGGAAGGCTAAAAAAATAGGAAATACAAGTCGCCTGATGGCCTAATTAGTATGGATTGAAAGCTAAACTATCCTAGATTTGTGCTATGCAAAAAACCGCATGAAAAAAGACCGATTAGAGGAGAAATAACATTTTTCGCAAAAGTATCAAAATCGGCCATTTTTGGCAAAGTAGCAAAGGGGGGACCAAAGGAAAATTTTCAAAAATGGCCGATTTTTTGGTCGAACTTCGGAAGGCTAAAAAAATAGGAAATACAAGTCGCCTGATGGCCTAATTAGTATGGATTGAAAGCTAAACTATCCTAGATTTGTGCTATGCAAAAAACCGCATGAAAAAGACCGATTAGAGGAGAAATAACATTTTTCGCAAAAGTATCAAAATCGGCCATTTTTGGCAAAGTAGCAAAGGGGGGACCAAAGGAAATTTTCAAAAATGGCCGATTTTTTGGTCGAACTTCGGAAGGCTAAAAAAATAGGAAATACAAGTCGCCTGATGGCCTAATTAGTATGGATTGAAAGCTAAACTATCCTAGATTTGTGCTATGCAAAAAACCGCATGAAAAAAGACCGATTAGAGGAGAAATAACATTTTTCGCAAAAGTATCAAAATCGGCCATTTTTGGCAAAGTAGCAAAGGGGGGACCAAAGGAAAATTTTCAAAAATGGCCGATTTTTTGGTCGAACTTCGGAAGGCTAAAAAAATAGGAAATACAAGTCGCCTGATGGCCTAATTAGTATGGATTGAAAGCTAAACTATCCTAGATTTGTGCTATGCAAAAAACCGCATGAAAAAAGACCGATTAGAGGAGAAATAACATTTTTCGCAAAAGTATCAAAATCGGCCATTTTTGGCAAAGTAGCAAAGGGGGACCAAAGGAAAATTTTCAAAAATGGCCGATTTTTTGGTCGAACTTCGGAAGGCTAAAAAAATAGGAAATACAAGTCGCCTGATGGCCTAATTAGTATGGATTGAAAGCTAAACTATCCTAGATTTGTGCTATGCAAAAAACCGCATGAAAAAAGACCGATTAGAGGAGAAATAACATTTTTCGCAAAAGTATCAAAATCGGCCATTTTTGGCAAAGTAGCAAAGGGGGACCAAAGGAAAATTTTCAAAAATGGCCGATTTTTTGGTCGAACTTCGGAAGGCTAAAAAAATAGGAAATACAAGTCGCCTGATGGCCTAATTAGTATGGATTGAAAGCTAAACTATCCTAGATTTGTGCTATGCAAAAAACCGCATGAAAAAAGACCGATTAGAGGAGAAATAACATTTTTCGCAAAAGTATCAAAATCGGCCATTTTTGGCAAAGTAGCAAAGGGGGGACCAAAGGAAAATTTTCAAAAATGGCCGATTTTTTGGTCGAACTTCGGAAGGCTAAAAAAATAGGAAATACAAGTCGCCTGATGGCCTAATTAGTATGGATTGAAAGCTAAACTATCCTAGATTTGTGCTATGCAAAAAACCGCATGAAAAAAGACCGATTAGAGGAGAAATAACATTTTTCGCAAAAGTATCAAAATCGGCCATTTTTGGCAAAGTAGCAAAGGGGGGACCAAAGGAAAATTTTCAAAAATGGCCGATTTTTTGGTCGAACTTCGGAAGGCTAAAAAAATAGGAAATACAAGTCGCCTGATGGCCTAATTAGTATGGATTGAAAGCTAAACTATCCTAGATTTGTGCTATGCAAAAACCGCATGAAAAAAGACCGATTAGAGGAGAAATAACATTTTTCGCAAAAGTATCAAAATCGGCCATTTTTGGCAAAGTAGCAAAGGGGGGACCAAAGGAAAATTTTCAAAAATGGCCGATTTTTTGGTCGAACTTCGGAAGGCTAAAAAAATAGGAAATACAAGTCGCCTGATGGCCTAATTAGTATGGATTGAAAGCTAAACTATCCTAGATTTGTGCTATGCAAAAAACCGCATGAAAAAAGACCGATTAGAGGAGAAATAACATTTTTCGCAAAAGTATCAAAATCGGCCATTTTTGGCAAAGTAGCAAAGGGGGGACCAAAGGAAAATTTTCAAAAATGGCCGATTTTTTGGTCGAACTTCGGAAGGCTAAAAAAATAGGAAATACAAGTCGCCTGATGGCCTAATTAGTATGGATTGAAAGCTAAACTATCCTAGATTTGTGCTATGCAAAAAACCGCATGAAAAAAGACCGATTAGAGGAGAAATAACATTTTTCGCAAAAGTATCAAAATCGGCCATTTTTGGCAAAGTAGCAAAGGGGGGACCAAAGGAAAATTTTCAAAAATGGCCGATTTTTTGGTCGAACTTCGGAAGGCTAAAAAAATAGGAAATACAAGTCGCCTGATGGCCTAATTAGTATGGATTGAAAGCTAAACTATCCTAGATTTGTGCTATGCAAAAAACCGCATGAAAAAAGACCGATTAGAGGAGAAATAACATTTTTCGCAAAAGTATCAAAATCGGCCATTTTTGGCAAAGTAGCAAAGGGGGGACCAAAGGAAAATTTTCAAAAATGGCCGATTTTTTGGTCGAACTTCGGAAGGCTAAAAAAATAGGAAATACAAGTCGCCTGATGGCCTAATTAGTATGGATTGAAAGCTAAACTATCCTAGATTTGTGCTATGCAAAAAACCGCATGAAAAAAGACCGATTAGAGGAGAAATAACATTTTTCGCAAAAGTATCAAAATCGGCCATTTTTGGCAAAGTAGCAAGGGGGGACCAAAGGAAAATTTTCAAAAATGGCCGATTTTTTGGTCGAACTTCGGAAGGCTAAAAAAATAGGAAATACAAGTCGCCTGATGGCCTAATTAGTATGGATTGAAAGCTAAACTATCCTAGATTTGTGCTATGCAAAAAACCGCATGAAAAAAGACCGATTAGAGGAGAAATAACATTTTTCGCAAAAGTATCAAAATCGGCCATTTTTGGCAAAGTAGCAATGCGGGACGCAAAGGCAATATTTCTAAAATGGCCGATTTTTTGGTCGAACTTCGGAAGGCTAAAAAAATAGGAAATACCAGTCGCCTGATGGCCTAATTAGTATGGATTGAAAGCTATAATTTCCTAGATTTGTGCTATGCAAAAAACCGCATGAAAAAAGACCGATTAGAGGAGAAATAACATTTTTCGCAAAAGTATCAAAATCGGCCATTTTTGGCAAAGTAGCAACGGGGGACCAAAACGGAAATTTTCAAAAATGGCCGATTTTTTGGTCGAACTTCGGAAGGCTAAAAAAATAGGAAATACAAGTCGCCTGATGGCCTAATTAGTATGGATTGAAAGCTAAACTATCCTAGATTTGTGCTATGCAAAAAACCGCATGAAAAAAGACCGATTAGAGGAGAAATAACATTTTTCGCAAAAGTATCAAAATCGGCCATTTTTGGCAAAGTAGCAAAGGGGGACCAAAGGAAAATTTTCAAAAATGGCCGATTTTTTGGTCGAACTTCGGAAGGCTAAAAAAATAGGAAATACAAGTCGCCTGATGGCCTAATTAGTATGGATTGAAAGCTAAACTATCCTAGATTTGTGCTATGCAAAAAACCGCATGAAAAAAGACCGATTAGAGGAGAAATAACATTTTTCGCAAAAGTATCAAAATCGGCCATTTTTGGCAAAGTAGCAAAGGGGGGACCAAAGGAAAATTTTCAAAAATGGCCGATTTTTTGGTCGAACTTCGGAAGGCTAAAAAATAGGAAATACAAGTCGCCTGATGGCCTAATTAGTATGGATTGAAAGCTAAACTATCCTAGATTTGTGCTATGCAAAAAACCGCATGAAAAAAGACCGATTAGAGGAGAAATAACATTTTTCGCAAAAGTATCAAAATCGGCCATTTTTGGCAAAGTAGCAAAGGGGGACCAAAGAAAAATTTTCAAAAATGGCCGATTTTTTGGTCGAACTTCGGAAGGCTAAAAAAATAGGAAATACAAGTCGCCTGATGGCCTAATTAGTATGGATTGAAAGCTAAACTATCCTAGATTTGTGCTATGCAAAAAACCGCATGAAAAAAGACCGATTAGAGGAGAAATAACATTTTTCGCAAAAGTATCAAAATCGGCCATTTTTGGCAAAGTAGCAAAGGGGGGACCAAAGGAAATATTTCAAAAATGGCCGATTTTTTGGTCGAACTTCGGAAGGCTAAAAAAATAGGAAATACAAGTCGCCTGATGGCCTAATTAGTATGGATTGAAAGCTAAACTATCCTAGATTTGTGCTATGCAAAAAACCGCATGAAAAAGACCGATTAGAGGAGAAATAACATTTTTCGCAAAAGTATCAAAATCGGCCATTTTTGGCAAAGTAGCAAAGGGGGGACCAAAGGAAAATTTTCAAAAATGGCCGATTTTTTGGTCGAACTTCGGAAGGCTAAAAAAATAGGAAATACAAGTCGCCTGATGGCCTAATTAGTATGGATTGAAAGCTAAACTATCCTAGATTTGTGCTATGCAAAAAACCGCATGAAAAAAGACCGATTAGAGGAGAAATAACATTTTTCGCAAAAGTATCAAAATCGGCCATTTTTGGCAAAGTAGCAAAGGGGGGACCAAAGGAAATTTTCAAAAATGGGCGATTTTTTAGTCGAACTTCGGAAGGCTAAAAAAATAGGAAATACAAGTCGCCTGATGGCCTAATTAGTATGGATTGAAAGCTAAACTATCCTAGATTTGTGCTATGCAAAAACCGCATGAAAAAAGACCGATTAGAGGAGAAATAACATTTTTCGCAAAAGTATCAAAATCGGCCATTTTTGGCAAAGTAGCAAAGGGGGGACCAAAGGAAAATTTTCAAAAATGGCCGATTTTTTGGTCGAACTTCGGAAGGCTAAAAAAATAGGAAATACAAGTCGCCTGATGGCCTAATTAGTATGGATTGAAAGCTAAACTATCCTAGATTTGTGCTATGCAAAAAACCGCATGAAAAAAGACCGATTAGAGGAGAAATAACATTTTTCGCAAAAGTATCAAAATCGGCCATTTTTGGCAAAGTAGCAAAGGGGGGACCAAAGGAAAATTTTCAAAAATGGCCGATTTTTTGGTCGAACTTCGGAAGGCTAAAAAATAGGAAATACAAGTCGCCTGATGGCCTAATTAGTATGGATTGAAAGCTAAACTATCCTAGATTTGTGCTATGCAAAAAACCGCATGAAAAGAGACCGATTAGAGGAGAAATAACATTTTTCGCAAAAGTATCAAAATCGGCCATTTTTGGCAAAGTAGCAAAGGGGGGACCAAAGGAAAATTTTCAAAAATGGCCGATTTTTTGGTCGAACTTCGGAAGGCTAAAAAAAAAGGAAATACAAGTCGCCTGATGGCCTAATTAGTATGGATTGAAAGCTAAACTATCCTAGATTTGTGCTATGCAAAAAACCGCATGAAAAAAGACCGATTAGAGGAGAAATAACATTTTTCGCAAAAGTATCAAAATCGGCCATTTTTGGCAAAGTAGCAAGGAGGGGACCAAAGGAAAATTTTCAAAAATGGCCGATTTTTTGGTCGAACTTCGGAAGGCTAAAAAAATAGGAAATACAAGTCGCCTGATGGCCTAATTAGTATGGATTGAAAGCTAAACTATCCTAGATTTGTGCTATGCAAAAAACCGCATGAAAAAAGACCGATTAGAGGAGAAATAACATTTTTCGCAAAAGTATCAAAATCGGCCATTTTTGGCAAAGTAGCAAAGGGGGGACCAAAGGAAAATTTTCAAAAATGGCCGATTTTTTGGTCGAACTTCGGAAGGCTAAAAAAATAGGAAATACAAGTCGCCTGATGGCCTAATTAGTATGGATTGAAAGCTAAACTATCCTAGATTTGTGCTATGCAAAAAACCGCATGAAAAAGACCGATTAGAGGAGAAATAACATTTTTCGCAAAAGTATCAAAATCGGCCATTTTTGGCAAAGTAGCAAAGGGGGGACCAAAGGAAAATTTTCAAAAATGGCCGATTTTTTGGTCGAACTTCGGAAGGCTAAAAAAATAGGAAATACAAGTCGCCTGATGGCCTAATTAGTATGGATTGAAAGCTAAACTATCCTAGATTTGTGCTATGCAAAAAACCGCATGAAAAAAGACCGATTAGAGGAGAAATAACATTTTTCGCAAAAGTATCAAAATCGGCCATTTTTGGCAAAGTAGCAAAGGGGGGACCAAAGGAAAATTTTCAAAAATGGCCGATTTTTTGGTCGAACTTCGGAAGGCTAAAAAAATAGGAAATACAAGTCGCCTGATGGCCTAATTAGTATGGATTGAAAGCTAAACTATCCTAGATTTGTGCTATGCAAAAAACCGCATGAAAAAAGACCGATTATAGGAGAAATAACATTTTTCGCAAAAGTATCAAAATCGGCCATTTTTGGCAAAGTAGCAAAGGGGGGACCAAAGGAAAATTTTCAAAAATGGCCGATTTTTTGGTCGAACTTCGGAAGGCTAAAAAAATAGGAAATACAAGTCGCCTGATGGCCTAATTAGTATGGATTGAAAGCTAAACTATCCTAGATTTGTGCTATGCAAAAAACCGCATGAAAAAAAACCGATTAGAGGAGAAATAACATTTTTCGCAAAAGTATCAAAATCGGCCATTTTTGGCAAAGTAGCAAAGGGGGACCAAAGGAAAATTTTCAAAAATGGCCGATTTTTTGGTCGAACTTCGGAAGGCTAAAAAAATAGGAAATACAAGTCGCCTGATGGCCTAATTAGTATGGATTGAAAGCTAAACTATCCTAGATTTGTGCTATGCAAAAACCGCATGAAAAAAGACCGATTAGAGGAGAAATAACATTTTTCGCAAAAGTATCAAAATCGGCCATTTTTGGCAAAGTAGCAAAGGGGGGACCAAAGGAAAATTTTCAAAAATGGCCGATTTTTTGGTCGAACTTCGGAAGGCTAAAAAAATAGGAAATACAAGTCGCCTGATGGCCTAATTAGTATGGATTGAAAGCTAAACTATCCTAGATTTGTGCTATGCAAAAAACCGCATGAAAAAAGACCGATTAGAGGAGAAATAACATTTTTCGCAAAAGTATCAAAATCGGCCATTTTTGGCAAAGTAGCAAAGGGGGGACCAAAGGAAAATTTTCAAAAATGGCCGATTTTTTGGTCGAACTTCGGAAGGCTAAAAAAATAGGAAATACAAGTCGCCTGATGGCCTAATTAGTATGGATTGAAAGCTAAACTATCCTAGATTTGTGCTATGCAAAAAACCGCATGAAAAAAGACCGATTAGAGGAGAAATAACATTTTTCGCAAAAGTATCAAAATCGGCCATTTTTGGCAAAGTAGCAAAGGGGGGACCAAAGGAAAATTTTCAAAAATGGCCGATTTTTTGGTCGAACTTCGGAAGGCTAAAAAAATAGGAAATACAAGTCGCCTGATGGCCTAATTAGTATGGATTGAAAGCTAAACTATCCTAGATTTGTGCTATGCAAAAAACCGCATGAAAAAAGACCGATTAGAGGAGAAATAACATTTTTCGCAAAAGTATCAAAATCGGCCATTTTTGGCAAAGTAGCAAAGGGGGGACCAAAGGAAAATTTTCAAAAATGGCCGATTTTTTGGTCGAACTTCGGAAGGCTAAAAAAATAGGAAATACAAGTCGCCTGATGGCCTAATTAGTATGGATTGAAAGCTAAACTATCCTAGATTTGTGCTATGCAAAAAACCGCATGAAAAAAGACCGATTAGAGGAGAAATAACATTTTTCGCAAAAGTATCAAAATCGGCCATTTTTGGCAAAGTAGCAAAGGGGGGACCAAAGGAAAATTTTCAAAAATGGCCGATTTTTTGGTCGAACTTCGGAAGGCTAAAAAAATAGGAAATACAAGTCGCCTGATGGCCTAATTAGTATGGATTGAAAGCTAAACTATCCTAGATTTGTGCTATGCAAAAAACCGCATGAAAAAGACCGATTAGAGGAGAAATAACATTTTTCGCAAAAGTATCAAAATCGGCCATTTTTGGCAAAGTAGCAAAGGGGGGACCAAAGGAAAATTTTCAAAAATGGCCGATTTTTTGGTCGAACTTCGGAAGGCTAAAAAAATAGGAAATACAAGTCGCCTGATGGCCTAATTAGTATGGATTGAAAGCTAAACTATCCTAGATTTGTGCTATGCAAAAAACCGCATGAAAAAAGACCGATTAGAGGAGAAATAACATTTTTCGCAAAAGTATCAAAATCGGCCATTTTTGGCAAAGTAGCAAAGGGGGACCAAAGGAAAATTTTCAAAAATGGCCGATTTTTTGGTCGAACTTCGGAAGGCTAAAAAAATAGGAAATACAAGTCGCCTGATGGCCTAATTAGTATGGATTGAAAGCTAAACTATCCTAGATTTGTGCTATGCAAAAACCGCATGAAAAAAGACCGATTAGAGGAGAAATAACATTTTTCGCAAAAGTATCAAAATCGGCCATTTTTGGCAAAGTAGCAAAGGGGGGACCAAAGGAAAATTTTCAAAAATGGCCGATTTTTTGGTCGAACTTCGGAAGGCTAAAAAATAGGAAATACAAGTCGCCTGATGGCCTAATTAGTATGGATTGAAAGCTAAACTATCCTAGATTTGTGCTATGCAAAAAACCGCATGAAAAAAGACCGATTAGAGGAGAAATAACATTTTTCGCAAAAGTATCAAAATCGGCCATTTTTGGCAAAGTAGCAAAGGGGGGACCAAAGGAAAATTTTCAAAAATGGCCGATTTTTTGGTCGAACTTCGGAAGGCTAAAAAAATAGGAAATACAAGTCGCCTGATGGCCTAATTAGTATGGATTGAAAGCTAAACTATCCTAGATTTGTGCTATGCAAAAAACCGCATGAAAAAAGACCGATTAGAGGAGAAATAACATTTTTCGCAAAAGTATCAAAATCGGCCATTTTTGGCAAAGTAGCAAAGGGGGGACCAAAGGAAAATTTTCAAAAATGGCCGATTTTTTGGTCGAACTTCGGAAGGCTAAAAAAATAGGAAATACAAGTCGCCTGATGGCCTAATTAGTATGGATTGAAAGCTAAACTATCCTAGATTTGTGCTATGCAAAAAACCGCATGAAAAAAGACCGATTAGAGGAGAAATAACATTTTTCGCAAAAGTATCAAAATCGGCCATTTTTGGCAAAGTAGCAAAGGGGGGACCAAAGGAAAATTTTCAAAAATGGCCGATTTTTTGGTCGAACTTCGGAAGGCTAAAAAAATAGGAAATACAAGTCGCCTGATGGCCTAATTAGTATGGATTGAAAGCTAAACTATCCTAGATTTGTGCTATGCAAAAAACCGCATGAAAAAAGACCGATTAGAGGAGAAATAACATTTTTCGCAAAAGTATCAAAATCGGCCATTTTTGGCAAAGTAGCAAAGGGGGGACCAAAGGAAAATTTTCAAAAATGGCCGATTTTTTGGTCGAACTTCGGAAGGCTAAAAAAATAGGAAATACAAGTCGCCTGATGGCCTAATTAGTATGGATTGAAAGCTAAACTATCCTAGATTTGTGCTATGCAAAAAACCGCATGAAAAAAGACCGATTAGAGGAGAAATAACATTTTTCGCAAAAGTATCAAAATCGGCCATTTTTGGCAAAGTAGCAAAGGGGGGACCAAAGGAAAATTTTCAAAAATGGCCGATTTTTTGGTCGAACTTCGGAAGGCTAAAAAAATAGGAAATACAAGTCGCCTGATGGCCTAATTAGTATGGATTGAAAGCTAAACTATCCTAGATTTGTGCTATGCAAAAAACCGCATGAAAAAAGACCGATTAGAGGAGAAATAACATTTTTCGCAAAAGTATCAAAATCGGCCATTTTTGGCAAAGTAGCAAAGGGGGGACCAAAGGAAAATTTTCAAAAATGGCCGATTTTTTGGTCGAACTTCGGAAGGCTAAAAAATAGGAAATACAAGTCGCCTGATGGCCTAATTAGTATGGATTGAAAGCTAAACTATCCTAGATTTGTGCTATGCAAAAAACCGCATGAAAAAGACCGATTAGAGGAGAAATAACATTTTTCGCAAAAGTATCAAAATCGGCCATTTTTGGCAAAGTAGCAAAGGGGGGACCAAAGGAAAATTTTCAAAAATGGCCGATTTTTTGGTCGAACTTCGGAAGGCTAAAAAAATAGGAAATACAAGTCGCCTGATGGCCTAATTAGTATGGATTGAAAGCTAAACTATCCTAGATTTGTGCTATGCAAAAAACCGCATGAAAAAAGACCGATTAGAGGAGAAATAACATTTTTCGCAAAAGTATCAAAATCGGCCATTTTTGGCAAAGTAGCAAAGGGGGGACCAAAGGAAAATTTTCAAAAATGGCCGATTTTTTGGTCGAACTTCGGAAGGCTAAAAAAATAGGAAATACAAGTCGCCTGATGGCCTAATTAGTATGGATTGAAAGCTAAACTATCCTAGATTTGTGCTATGCAAAAAACCGCATGAAAAAAGACCGATTAGAGGAGAAATAACATTTTTCGCAAAAGTATCAAAATCGGCCATTTTTGGCAAAGTAGCAAAGGGGGGACCAAAGGAAATTTTCAAAAATGGCCGATTTTTTGGTCGAACTTCGGAAGGCTAAAAAAATAGGAAATACAAGTCGCCTGATGGCCTAATTAGTATGGATTGAAAGCTAAACTATCCTAGATTTGTGCTATGCAAAAAACCGCATGAAAAAAGACCGATTAGAGGAGAAATAACATTTTTCGCAAAAGTATCAAAATCGGCCATTTTTGGCAAAGTAGCAAAGGGGGGACCAAAGGAAAATTTTCAAAAATGGCCGATTTTTTGGTCGAACTTCGGAAGGCTAAAAAAATAGGAAATACAAGTCGCCTGATGGCCTAATTAGTATGGATTGAAAGCTAAACTATCCTAGATTTGTGCTATGCAAAAAACCGCATGAAAAAAGACCGATTAGAGGAGAAATAACATTTTTCGCAAAAGTATCAAAATCGGCCATTTTTGGCAAAGTAGCAAAGGGGGGACCAAAGGAAAATTTTCAAAAATGGCCGATTTTTTGGTCGAACTTCGGAAGGCTAAAAAAATAGGAAATACAAGTCGCCTGATGGCCTAATTAGTATGGATTGAAAGCTAAACTATCCTAGATTTGTGCTATGCAAAAAACCGCATGAAAAAAGACCGATTAGAGGAGAAATAACATTTTTCGCAAAAGTATCAAAATCGGCCATTTTTGGCAAAGTAGCAAAGGGGGGACCAAAGGAAAATTTTCAAACTGGCCGATTTTTTGGTCGAACTTCGGAAGGCTAAAAAAATAGGAAATACAAGTCGCCTGATGGCCTAATTAGTATGGATTGAAAGCTAAACTATCCTAGATTTGTGCTATGCAAAAAACCGCATGAAAAAAGACCGATTAGAGGAGAAATAACATTTTTCGCAAAAGTATCAAAATCGGCCATTTTTGGCAAAGTAGCAAAGGGGGGACCAAAGGAAAATTTTCAAAAATGGCCGATTTTTTGGTCGAACTTCGGAAGGCTAAAAAAATAGGAAATACAAGTCGCCTGATGGCCTAATTAGTATGGATTGAAAGCTAAACTATCCTAGATTTGTGCTATGCAAAAACCGCATGAAAAAAGACCGATTAGAGGAGAAATAACATTTTTCGCAAAAGTATCAAAATCGGCCATTTTTGGCAAAGTAGCAAAGGGGGGACCAAAGGAAATTTTCAAAAATGGCCGATTTTTTGGTCGAACTTCGGAAGGCTAAAAAAATAGGAAATACAAGTCGCCTGATGGCCTAATTAGTATGGATTGAAAGCTAAACTATCCTAGATTTGTGCTATGCAAAAAACCGCATGAAAAAAGACCGATTAGAGGAGAAATAACATTTTCGCAAAAGTATCAAAATCGGCCATTTTTGGCAAAGTAGCAAAGGGGGACCAAAGGAAAATTTTCAAAAATGGCCGATTTTTTGGTCGAACTTCGGAAGGCTAAAAAAATAGGAAATACAAGTCGCCTGATGGCCTAATTAGTATGGATTGAAAGCTAAACTATCCTAGATTTGTGCTATGCAAAAAACCGCATGAAAAAAGACCGATTAGAGGAGAAATAACATTTTTCGCAAAAGTATCAAAATCGGCCATTTTTGGCAAAGTAGCAAAGGGGGGACCAAAGGAAAATTTTCAAAAATGGCCGATTTTTTTGGTCGAACTTCGGAAGGCTAAAAAAATAGGAAATACAAGTCGCCTGATGGCCTAATTAGTATGGATTGAAAGCTAAACTATCCTAGATTTGTGCTATGCAAAAAACCGCATGAAAAAAGACCGATTAGAGGAGAAATAACATTTTTCGCAAAAGTATCAAAATCGGCCTTTTTTGGCAAAGTAGCAAAGGGGGGACCAAAGGAAAATTTTCAAAAATGGCCGATTTTTTGGTCGAACTTCGGAAGGCTAAAAAATAGGAAATACAAGTCGCCTGATGGCCTAATTAGTATGGATTGAAAGCTAAACTATCCTAGATTTGTGCTATGCAAAAAACCGCATGAAAAAAGACCGATTAGAGGAGAAATAACATTTTTCGCAAAAGTATCAAAATCGGCCATTTTTGGCAAAGTAGCAAAGGGGGGACCAAAGGAAAATTTTCAAAAATGGCCGATTTTTTTGGTCGAACTTCGGAATGCAAAACAGCAAAAAGGGGGGACCAAGGGAAAATTTTTCAAAAATGGCCGATTTTTTTTTTTTCAACTTCGGAAGGCTAAAAAAAAAAGGAAATACAAGTCGCCTGATAGCCTAATTAGTATGGATTGAAAGCTAAACTATCCTAGATTTGAGCTATGCAAAAAAAAAAAATGAAAAAAGACCTATTAAAAGAAAAAAAAAAAACATTTTTTTTCGCAAAAGTGTCGAAAATGGCCATTTTTTGCAAAAAAAGGGGGGGGAAAAGGGGGGCCATTTTTTCAAAAAATGGCCGATTTTTTGGTTTTTTTCAACTTTTTTTTTCTAAAAAAAAATAGGAAATACAAGTCGCCTGATAGGCCTAATTAGTATGGATTGAAAGCTAAACTATCCTAGATTTGCGCTATGCAAAAAAACCGCATGAAAAAAAAAAACCTATTAGAAAAGAAATAAAAAGGAGAAAAACCGCGCAAAAAAGTTCGAAAAATGGCCATTTTTTGCAAAAAGCAAAGGGGGGGGACCAAAGGAAAATTTTTCAAAAAAGGGGCCGATTTTTTTTTGAACTTTTCGAAAGCTAAAAAAAAAAAAAAATACAAGTCGCCTGATGGCCTAATTAGTATGGATTGAAAGCTAAACTATCCTAGATTTGCGCTATGCAAAAAAAAAAAGCATGAAAAAAAAACCTATTAGAAGAGAAAAAAACATTTTTCGCAAAAGTGTCGAAAAAAATTTTTGGCAAAGTAGCAAAGGGGGGAAAAAAGGAAAAAGGAAAAATGGCCGCAAAAGGTCGAAAACTTCGGAAGGCTAAAAAAAAGGAAAACAAGGCCTGAAAAATTAAAAAGTATGGATTGAAAAAAAGTAAAATATCCTAGATTTGCTAAATGCTAAAAAAAAAATACAAGCATGAAAAAATGGATTGAAGCTATTAGATTTGCGCTATGAAAAAAACGCATGAAAAAGACCTATTAGAAGGAGAAATAACATTTTTTTTCGCAAAAGTGTCGAAAAAAAAATTTTTTTTTTAAAAAAAGCAAAGCAAAGGGGGGGGGGAAAGGAAAATTTTCAAAAAATGCCGATTTTTTTTTTTCGAACTTCGGAAGGCTAAAAAAAAAAAGGAAATACAAGTCGCCTGATGGCCTAATTAGTATGGATTAGAAGATTTTTTTTTTTTGCATAGCAACAAATTCATAGGATAGTTTTTAGCTTTCAAAATCTCCATACTAATTAGGCCCTCGGCACTTGTTGTATTTCCTATGTTTTTTCAGCCTGGTTTCCGAAGTTCGACCACACAAATCGGGCCATTTTTGGAAAATTTTCCTTTGGTCCCCCCTTTGCTTACTTTGCCAAAAATGGGCCAGTTTTCGATACTAACCTTTGCGAAAAATGTTAGTTTCTCCTCTAATAGGGTTAGTCCTTAAATTTTTTCATGCGGGTTTTTTGCATCAGCACAAATCTTGGATAGTTTAAGCTTTCAATTCCATACTAATTAGTACCATCAGTCGACTTGTATTTTCCTATTTTTTTTTAGCTTTCCGAAGTTCGAACCAAAAAATCGGGTCATTTTTTGAAAATTTTTCCCTTTGGTCCCCCCCTTTGCTACTATTTTGCCCAAAATGGCCGAAAAAAATTTTCTGATACTTTTTGCTGAAAAATGTTTATTTTCTCTCTCTAATAGGTCGGTACTTTTTTCAATGCGGTTTTTTGCATATGCAGCACAATCCTAGGGTAGTTTTTTTTAAGCTTTCCCCCCCACAAATCCTACTAATTAGGCAATCAGGCGACTTAGATAAATTTCCTTATTTTTTTAGCCTTCCGAAGTTCGAACCGAAAAATCTGGGCCATTTTTGAAAATTTTCCTTTGGTCCCCTCCTTTGACTACTTTGCGCCAAAAATGGCCGATTTTTTGTGATCATCCTTTTGCGAACAAATGTTATTTCTCCTCTAATCTTGGGGTCTTTTTGTCATGCGGTTTTTGGGGTTGCCAATAGCACAAATCTAGGATAGTTTTAGTCTTTCAATCCATACTAATGAGGCCATCAGGCGACTTGTATTTCCTATTTTTTTTAGCCTTCGCCGAGTTCGACCAAAAAATCGGCCATGGTTTGTTGAAAGATTTTTCCTTTTGGTCCTCTCCATTCTTGCTACTAGTTGCCACAAAACCTGGCCGATTTTTTGATACTGTTTGCGAAAAACTGTTATTTCTCTCTCCTCTAATAGGTCTTTTTTTTTCAATGCTTGTTTTTTGCATAGCACAAACTCTCAATGACTAGTTTAGGCTTTTTCAATCCCATACTAATTGAGGCCATACAGGCGACTTGTATTTGCCTATTTTTTTAGCCTTCCCGAAGTTCGAACCAAAAATCGGACTACGTTTTTTGAATAATTTTCCTTTGGTCACCCCCCTTAGCTACTTTGCCAAAATGGCCGATTTTTGATACTTTGTGCGTAAAAATGTTACGTTTCTCCTTCTAATCGGTCTTTTTTTCCATGCGGGTGCTTTTACTTGCACATAGACACACAACAATCTAGGATAGTTTTAGCCTTTCAATCCATACTACATTAGGCCATCAGGCGACTTGTATTTCCTATTCTTTTAGCCTTCCGAAGTTCGACCAAAAAATCTGGCCATTTTTTGAAAATTTTTGGCCATTTGGTCCCCCCCCGTTGCTACTTGTGCCAAAAATTGGCCGATCTTTGATCAACACTTTTGCGAAAAATGTGATATATTCCTCCTCTAATAGGTTCCCTTTTTTCATGCCGGTTTTTTGCAAATAGCACAAGATCTAGCGGATCAGTTTAGCTTTCCAAATCCCTCATACTAATTAGTGCCATCACGGCGACTTGTATTTCCTATTCTTTTTAGCCTTCCGAAGTTCGACCAAAAAAAAAATCGGGCCCATTTTTTGAAAATTTTCCGTTTGGTCCCGCCCCTGTGGCATACTTTTGCAAAAATGGCCGATTTTGATACTTTTTTGCGAACAAAATGTTATTTCCTCCTCTAATAGGTCTTTTTTCATGCGGTCTTTTTGCATAGCACAAATCTTGGATAGTTTAGCTTGTCAATCCATACTAATTAGGCCATCAGGCGACTTGACTATTTCCTATTTTTTTTTAGCCTTCCGAAGTTCGAGAACCAAAAAAATTCGGGGCCATTTTGTTGAAAATTTTCCTTGTGGGTCCCCCCCTTTGTCTAATTTGCTCAAAAATGGCCGATTTTTTTCGATACTTTTGTGCGAAAAATGTTATTTCTCCTCTATTCGGTCTTTTTTCGCGATGCGGTTTTTGTGCCCTAGCACAGCAATCTAGGATAGCTTAGCTTTCAATCCAAACTAATTAGGCGCATCAGGGCGATTCTTTGTCATTTCCTTATTTTTTTTAGCTCTTCCGAAGGTTCTAGTACGCGCACAAAATATCGGCCAATTTTTGAAAATTTTCTGTCTTTGGTCGGCCGCTTCCCTTTGCTCACTGTTGGCCAAAAATGGCCGATTTTCGATACTTTTGCGAAAAATGTCATTTCTCGCTGCTAATAGGCACAGTCACTTCTTTTTACTCAACATGCGGTTCTTTGTGCGATAGCACAAATGCTAGGATAGTTTAGCTTTCAAATCCATACTAATTAGGCCATCAGGCGAGCTTGTATTTTTCCTATTCTTTTTAGGACCTATCGCGAAGGTTCGACGCAAAAAATCGGCCATTTATTTGAAAATTTTCCTTTTGTGGTCCCCCCTTTGCTACTTTGCGCAAAAATGGGGATCCGATTTTCGATACTTTTGCGAAAAATGTTATTTCTCTCCTCTAATAGGTCTTTTTTCATGCGGTTTTTTTGCACAGCACTAAATCTAGGATAGTTTAGCTTTCAATCCATACTAATTAGGCCATCAGGCGTACTTGTATTTCCTATTCTTTCTTTAGTCTTCCGAAGTTTCGACCATCAAAAACCGGCCATTTTTTGAAAAAAGTTTCCTTTGGTCCCCCCTTTGCTTTTTTGCCAAAAACTGCTCTCATTTTCGACACTTTTTGCGAAAAATGTTATATTTCTCCTCTAATAGGTTCTTTTGTGTCATGCTGTTTTTTGTTGCATAGCACAAATCTAGGATAGTTTTAGGGCTTTCCATCCATACTAATTAGGCCATCAGGCGACTTGTATTTTCCGATTTTTTTAGCCTTCCGAAGTTCGACCAAAAAATCGGGCCATTGGGAAAAAATTTCCCCTTTGGTCCCCCCTTTGCTACTTTGACACAAAGGGCCCTTTTTCTGACAGCTTTTTTGGTCGGAAAAAGTTATTGGTCTCCTCAGGATGGGTCGACTTTTTTTCATCGCGACATATTGCATGATCACAAATCTAGGATAGTGGTAGCTTTCAATCCATACGTAATTGTGGATCCATGCCATCACGCTCCGAACTCCCTTGCTTATTGGTCCGATTTGTTTTAGGGCCGTCCCGAAGTGTCGTATACGTGCACAAGTCTCGTGTTGCCCACATCGGGTGGTTGAAAATTTTCCTTGTGTGTCCTACCCCTTTGCTACAGTGTGGGCGACTGTGCCAAAAATGGTCGTGCCATGGTTTTCTGACACTTTTGCGAAAAAAGATTATTTCTCCTCTAATGAGTTCCTTTTTGGTCATGCGGCACTAGTTGCAGAGCACACATCTGAGGATAGTATTAGCTTGCAATCCGTCATCTAATTAGGAGGCCATCGGTGCGACTGAGAGGTATTGTCCATAATTTATGTAGCCTTCCAGAGTTCGACAAACAGGGCGGGGGGGGAGTGGGCAGAAAAACGTGCCATGGTGAAAAATTTCGGGTTTGGTCACACTCTCTTGGTTGCGATGTGCCTCACATTTGCGCAAAAATTGGCCGATTTTGCGACCGGTTGCGTCAAAAGTTATTTCTCCTCTTAGAGGGTCTTTTGTTATGCAGTTTTTTTGCATACAACAAATCTAGGATAGTGGTTACAGCTGTCAATCCATACTATACATTAGTGCCGATTCAGGCGACTTGTATTTTCCTATTCTTTTTAGCCTTCCGTAAGTTCGGAAACCAACAAATCGGCTCATGATATTTTCGAAAGAGGATCCTTGGGTCCAGGGGGCCCTTTGCTCCTGTGCCAAAAAAGGCCGAGTTCAACAGGGTGGAAGAGGGTACTTTTAAGTGCAGAAAAAGTTTATTAGTCCCCTCCATCTAATAGAGGCGTGTTTTTCATGCGGTTTTTTAGCATACAGCACAAATCTAGGAATAGTTTTTATGCTTTCAAATCCATAATAATATGGCCATCTAGGCGACTTGTATTTCCTATTTCTTTTAGCCTGTGGGCCGAAGTTCGACCAAAAAATCGGCCATTTTTGAAAAATTTCCTTTATAAAGGGTCCCCCCTTTGCTACTTTGCCAAAAATTGTGCCCGATTTTACCGACACTGTTTGCGAAAAATGTGTGGGTGATTTTCTCCTCTAATAGGTCCTTTTTTCATGCGGTTTTTTGCATAGCACAAAATCTAGGAGAGTTTTAGCTTTCAATCCATACTAATTAGGCCATCAGGCGACCTTGTATTATCCCTTTTTTTTTAAGCCGTTCCGAAGTTCGATCCATAAAGATCGTGACACACTTTTTTGAATAAATTTCCTTTGGTCCCAACCCTTTTGTGCTAGCATATTGCCGGCAAAAATGGCCATTTTCGACACTTTTGCGCAAAATGTTATTTCTCCTCTAATAGGTCTTTTTTCATGCGGTTTTTTGCATAGCACAAATCTAGGATAGTTTAGCTTTCAATCCATACTAATTAGGCCATCAGGCGACTTGTATTTCCTATTTTTTTAGCCTTCCGAAGTTCGACCAAAAAATCGGCCATTTTTGAAAATTTTCCTTTGGTCCCCCCTTTGCTACTTTGCCAAAAATGGCCGATTTTGATACTTTTGCGAAAAATGTTATTTCTCCTCTAATAGGTCTTTTTTCATGCGGTTTTTTGCATAGCACAAATCTAGGATAGTTTAGCTTTCAATCCATACTAATTAGGCCATCAGGCGACTTGTATTTCCTATTTTTTTAGCCTTCCGAAGTTCGACCAAAAAATCGGCCATTTTTGAAAATTTTCCTTTGGTCCCCCCTTTGCTACTTTGCCAAAAATGGCCGATTTTGATACTTTTGCGAAAAATGTTATTTCTCCTCTAATAGGTCTTTTTTCATGCGGTTTTTTGCATAGCACAAATCTAGGATAGTTTAGCTTTCAATCCATACTAATTAGGCCATCAGGCGACTTGTATTTCCTATTTTTTTAGCCTTCCGAAGTTCGACCAAAAAATCGGCCATTTTTGAAAATTTTCCTTTGGTCCCCCCTTTGCTACTTTGCCAAAAATGGCCGATTTTGATACTTTTGCGAAAAATGTTATTTCTCCTCTAATAGGTCTTTTTTCATGCGGTTTTTTGCATAGCACAAATCTAGGATAGTTTAGCTTTCAATCCATACTAATTAGGCCATCAGGCGACTTGTATTTCCTATTTTTTAGCCTTCCGAAGTTCGACCAAAAAATCGGCCATTTTTGAAAATTTTCCTTTGGTCCCCCCTTTGCTACTTTGCCAAAAATGGCCGATTTTGATACTTTTGCGAAAAATGTTATTTCTCCTCTAATAGGTCTTTTTTCATGCGGTTTTTTGCATAGCACAAATCTAGGATAGTTTAGCTTTCAATCCATACTAATTAGGCCATCAGGCGACTTGTATTTCCTATTTTTTTAGCCTTCCGAAGTTCGACCAAAAAATCGGCCATTTTTGAAAATTTTCCTTTGGTCCCCCCTTTGCTACTTTGCCAAAAATGGCCGATTTTGATACTTTTGCGAAAAATGTTATTTCTCCTCTAATAGGTCTTTTTTCATGCGGTTTTTTGCATAGCACAAATCTAGGATAGTTTAGCTTTCAATCCATACTAATTAGGCCATCAGGCGACTTGTATTTCCTATTTTTTTAGCCTTCCGAAGTTCGACCAAAAAATCGGCCATTTTTGAAAATTTTCCTTTGGTCCCCCTTTGCTACTTTGCCAAAAATGGCCGATTTTGATACTTTTGCGAAAAATGTTATTTCTCCTCTAATAGGTCTTTTTTCATGCGGTTTTTTGCATAGCACAAATCTAGGATAGTTTAGCTTTCAATCCATACTAATTAGGCCATCAGGCGACTTGTATTTCCTATTTTTTTAGCCTTCCGAAGTTCGACCAAAAAATCGGCCATTTTTGAAAATTTTCCTTTGGTCCCCCCTTTGCTACTTTGCCAAAAATGGCCGATTTTGATACTTTTGCGAAAAATGTTATTTCTCCTCTAATAGGTCTTTTTTCATGCGGTTTTTTGCATAGCACAAATCTAGGATAGTTTAGCTTTCAATCCATACTAATTAGGCCATCAGGCGACTTGTATTTCCTATTTTTTTAGCCTTCCGAAGTTCGACCAAAAAATCGGCCATTTTTGAAAATTTTCCTTTGGTCCCCCCTTTGCTACTTTGCCAAAAATGGCCGATTTTGATACTTTTGCGAAAAATGTTATTTCTCCTCTAATAGGTCTTTTTTCATGCGGTTTTTTGCATAGCACAAATCTAGGATAGTTTAGCTTTCAATCCATACTAATTAGGCCATCAGGCGACTTGTATTTCCTATTTTTTTAGCCTTCCGAAGTTCGACCAAAAAATCGGCCATTTTTGAAAATTTTCCTTTGGTCCCCCCTTTGCTACTTTGCCAAAAATGGCCGATTTTGATACTTTTGCGAAAAATGTTATTTCTCCTCTAATAGGTCTTTTTTCATGCGGTTTTTTGCATAGCACAAATCTAGGATAGTTTAGCTTTCAATCCATACTAATTAGGCCATCAGGCGACTTGTATTTCCTATTTTTTTAGCCTTCCGAAGTTCGACCAAAAAATCGGCCATTTTTGAAAATTTTCCTTTGGTCCCCCCTTTGCTACTTTGCCAAAAATGGCCGATTTTGATACTTTTGCGAAAAATGTTATTTCTCCTCTAATAGGTCTTTTTTCATGCGGTTTTTTGCATAGCACAAATCTAGGATAGTTTAGCTTTCAATCCATACTAATTAGGCCATCAGGCGACTTGTATTTCCTATTTTTTAGCCTTCCGAAGTTCGACCAAAAAATCGGCCATTTTTGAAAATTTTCCTTTGGTCCCCCCTTTGCTACTTTGCCAAAAATGGCCGATTTTGATACTTTTGCGAAAAATGTTATTTCTCCTCTAATAGGTCTTTTTTCATGCGGTTTTTTGCATAGCACAAATCTAGGATAGTTTAGCTTTCAATCCATACTAATTAGGCCATCAGGCGACTTGTATTTCCTATTTTTTTAGCCTTCCGAAGTTCGACCAAAAAATCGGCCATTTTTGAAAATTTTCCTTTGGTCCCCCCTTTGCTACTTTGCCAAAAATGGCCGATTTTGATACTTTTGCGAAAAATGTTATTTCTCCTCTAATAGGTCTTTTTTCATGCGGTTTTTTGCATAGCACAAATCTAGGATAGTTTAGCTTTCAATCCATACTAATTAGGCCATCAGGCGACTTGTATTTCCTATTTTTTTAGCCTTCCGAAGTTCGACCAAAAAATCGGCCATTTTTGAAAATTTTCCTTTGGTCCCCCCTTTGCTACTTTGCCAAAAATGGCCGATTTTGATACTTTTGCGAAAAATGTTATTTCTCCTCTAATAGGTCTTTTTTCATGCGGTTTTTTGCATAGCACAAATCTAGGATAGTTTAGCTTTCAATCCATACTAATTAGGCCATCAGGCGACTTGTATTTCCTATTTTTTTAGCCTTCCGAAGTTCGACCAAAAAATCGGCCATTTTTGAAAATTTTCCTTTGGTCCCCCTTTGCTACTTTGCCAAAAATGGCCGATTTTGATACTTTTGCGAAAAATGTTATTTCTCCTCTAATAGGTCTTTTTTCATGCGGTTTTTTGCATAGCACAAATCTAGGATAGTTTAGCTTTCAATCCATACTAATTAGGCCATCAGGCGACTTGTATTTCCTATTTTTTTAGCCTTCCGAAGTTCGACCAAAAAATCGGCCATTTTTGAAAATTTTCCTTTGGTCCCCCCTTTGCTACTTTGCCAAAAATGGCCGATTTTGATACTTTTGCGAAAAATGTTATTTCTCCTCTAATAGGTCTTTTTTCATGCGGTTTTTTGCATAGCACAAATCTAGGATAGTTTAGCTTTCAATCCATACTAATTAGGCCATCAGGCGACTTGTATTTCCTATTTTTTTAGCCTTCCGAAGTTCAACCAAAAAATCGGCCATGTTTGAAAATTTTCCTTTGGTCCCCCCTTTGCTACGTTACCAATAAGCGCCGATATTGATACTTTTGCGAAAAACGGATTTCTCCTCTAATAGGTCTTTTTTTCCGTGCGGTTTTTTGCATAGCACAAGCTAGGATAGTTTAGCTTTCAAAATCCATACTAATTAGGCCATCAGGCGACTTGTATTTCCTATTGTTTTTTAGCCTTCCGAAGTTCGACCAAAAAATCGGCCATTAATTGAAAATGTTCCTTTTGGTTCCCCCCCCTTTGCTACTTTGGTCCAAAAATGGGCGATGTTTGATCCTTTTGCGAAAAAACGGTTATTTTCTCGCTCTAATAGTCCTTTTTTCGTGCGGTTTTTTGCATAGCCAAATCTATGGATTAGTTTAGCTTTCAATCCATACTAATTAGGCCATCAGCCGACTTGTATTTCCTATTTTTTTAGCCTTCCGAAGTTCGACCAAAAAATCGGCCATTTTTGAAAATTTTCCTTTGGTCCCCCCTTTGCTACTTTGCCAAAAATGGCCGATTTTGATACTTTTGCGAAAAAAGTTATTTCTCATCTAATCGGTCTTTTTTCATGCGGTTTTTTGCATAGCACAAATCTAGGATAGTTTAGCTTTCAATCCATACTAATTAGGCCATCAGGCGACTTGTATTTCCTATTTTTTTAGCCTTCCGAAGTTCGACCAAAGAATCGGCCATTTTTGAAAATTTTCCTTTGGTCCCCCCTTTGCTACTTTGCCAAAAATGGCCGATTTTGATACTTTTGCGAAAAATGTTATTTCTCCTCTAATCGGTCTTTTTTCATGCGGTTTTTTGCATAGCACAAATCTAGGATAGTTTAGCTTTCAATCCATACTAATTAGGCCATCAGGCGACTTGTCTTTCCTATTTTTTTAGCCTTCCGAAGTTCGACCAAAAAATCGGCCATTTTTGAAAATTTTCCTTTGGTCCCCCCTTTGCTACTTTGCCAAAAATGGCCGATTTTGATACTTTTGCGAAAAACGTTATTTCTCCTCTAATCGTCCTTTTTTCGTGCGGTTTTTTTGCATAGCACAAATCTAGGATAGTTTAGCTTTCAATCCATACTACTTAGGCCATCAGGCGACTTGTATTTCCTATTTTTTTAGCCTTCCGAAGTTCGACCAAAAAAATGGGCCATTTTTGAAAATTTTCCTTTGGTCCCCCCTTTGCTACTTTGCCAAAAATGGCCGATTTTGATACTTTTGCGAAAAACGTTCTTTCTCCTCTAATAGCTCTTTTTTCCTGCTGTTTTTTGCATAGCACAAATCTAGGAGAGTTTAGCTTTTCAATCCATACTAATTAGGCCATCAGGCGACTTGTATTTCCTATTTTTTTAGCCTTCCGAAGTTCGACCAAAAAATCGGCCATTTTTGAAAATTTTCCTTTGGTCCCCCTTTGCTACTTTGCCAAAAATGGCCGATTTTGATACTTTTGCGAAAAACGTTTTTTCTCCTCTAATAGGTCTTTTTTCATGCGGTTTTTTTGCATAGCACAAATCTAGGATAGTTTAGCTTTCAATCCATACTAATTAGGCCATCAGGCGACTTGTATTTCCTATTTTTTTAGCCTTCCGAAGTTCGACCAAAAAATCGGCCATTTTTGAAATATTTCCTTTGGTCCCCCCTTTGCTACTTTGCCAAAAATGGCCGATTTTGATACTGTTGCGAAAAACGTTATTTCTCCTCTAATAGGTCTTTTTTCCTGGGTTTTTTTCCATAGCAAAAATCTAGATAGTTTAGCTTTCAATCCATACTAATTAGGCCATCAGGCGACTTGTATTTCCTATTTTTTTAGCCTTCCGAAGTTCGACCAAAAAATCGGCCATTTTTGAAAATTTTCCTTTGGTCCCCCCTTTGCTACTTTGCCAAAAAATGGCCGATTTTGATACTTTTGCGAAAAACGTTATTTCTCCTCTAATAGGTCTTTTTCCGTGCGGTTTTTTTTTTGCATAGCACAAATCTAGGATAGTTTAGCTTTCAATCCATACTAAATAGGCCATCAGGCGACTTGTATTTCCTATTTTTTTAGCCTTCCGAAGTTCGACCAAAAAATCGGCCATTTTTGAAAATTTTCCTTTGGTCCCCCCTTTGCTACTTTGCCAAAAATGGCCGATTTTGATACCTTTTGCGAAAACGTTATTTCTCCCCTAATAGGTCTTTTTTCGTGCGGTTTTTTGCATAGCACAAATCTAGGATAGTTTAGCTTTCAATCCATACTAATTAGGCCATCAGGCGACTTGTATTTCCTATTTTTTTAGCCTTCCGAAGTTCGACCAAAAAAAATCGACCATTTTTGAAAATTTTCCTTTGGTCCCCCCTTTGCTACTTTGCCAAAAATGGCCGATTTTGATACTTTTGCGAAAAACGTTATTTCTCCTCTAATAGGTCTTTTTTCGTGCGGTTTTTTGCATAGCACAAATCTAGGATAGTTTTAGCAATCAATCCATACTAATTAGGCCATCAGGCGACTTGCATTTCCTATTTTTTTAGCCTTCCGAAGTTCGACCAAAAAATCGGTTATTTTTGGAAAATTTTCCTTTGGTCCCCCCTTTGCTACTTTGCCAAAAATGGCCGATTTTGATACTTTTGCGAAAAACGTTATTTCTCCCCTAATAGGTCTTTTTTCGTGCGGTTTTTTGCATAGCACAAATCTAGGATAGTTTAGCTTTCAATCCATACTAATTAGGCCATCAGGCGACTTGTATTTCCTATTTTTTTAGCCTTCCGAAGTTCGACCAAAAAATCGGCCATTTTTGAAAATTTTCCTTTGGTCCCCCTCTTTGCTACTTTGCCAAAAATGGCCGATTTTGATAGTGTTGCGAAAAACGTTTTTTCTCAACTAATAGGTCTTTTTTCATGCGGTTTTTTGCATAGCACAAATCTAGGATAGTTTAGCTTTCAATCCATACTAATTAGGCCATCAGGCGACTTGTATTTCCTATTTTTTTAGCCTTCCGAAGTTCGACCAAAAAATCGGCCATTTTTGAAAATTTTCCTTTGGTCCCCCCTTTGCTACTTTGCCAAAAATGGCCGATTTTGATACTTTTGCGAAAAAGGTTATTTCTCATCTAATAGGTCTTTTTTCTTGCGGTTTTTTGCATAGCACAAATCTAGGATAGTTTAGCTTTCAATCCATACTAATTAGGCCATCAGGCGACTTGTATTTCCTATTTTTTTAGCCTTCCGAAGTTCGACCAAAAAATCGGCCATTTTTGAAAATTTTCCTTTGGTCCCCCCTTTGCTACTTTGCCAAAAATGGCCGATTTTGATACTTTTGCGAAAAACGTTATTTCTCCTCTAATAGGTCATTTTTTAATGCGGTTTTTTGCATAGCACAAATCTAGGATAGTTTAGCTTTCAATCCATACTAATTAGGCCATCAGGCGACTTGTATTTCCTATTTTTTAGCCTTCCGAAGTTCAACCAAAAAATCGGCCATTTTTGAAAATTTTCCTTTGGTCCCCCCTTTGCTACTTTGCCAAAAATGGCCGATTTTGATACTTTTGCGAAAAACGTTATTTCTCCTCTAATCGGTCTTTTTTCGTGCGGTTTTTTGCATAGCACAAATCTAGGATAGTTTAGCTTTCAATCCATACTAATTAGGCCATCAGGCGACTTGTATTTCCTATTTTTTTAGCCTTCCGAAGTTCGACCAAAAATCGGCCATTTTTGAAAATTTTCCTTTGGTCCCCCCTTTGCTACTTTGCCAAAAATGGCCGATTTTGATACTTTTGCGAAAAACGTTATTTCTCCTCTAGAAGGTCTTTTTTCATGCGGTTTTTTGCATAGCACAAATCTAGGATAGTTTAGCTTTCAATCCATACTAATTAGGCCATCAGGCGACTTGTATTTCCTATTTTTTTAGCCTTCCGAAGTTCGACCAAAAAATCGGCCATTTTTGAAAATTTTCCTTTGGTCCCCCCTTTGCTACTTTGCCAAAAATGGCCGATTTTGATACTTTTGCGAAAAACGTTATTTCTCCTCTAATAGGTCTTTTGTCGTGCGGTTTTTTGCATAGCACAAATCTAGGATAGTTTAGCTTTCAATCCATACTAATTAGGCCATCAGGCGACTTGTATTTCCTATTTTTTTAGCCTTCCGAAGTTCGACCAAAAAATCGGCCATTTTTGAAAATTTTCCTTTGGTCCCCCCTTTGCTACTTTGCCAAAAATGGCCGATTTTGATACTTTTGCGAAAAACGTTATTTCTCCTCTAATAGGTCTTTTTTCGTGCGGTTTTTTGCATAGCACAAATCTAGGATAGTTTAGCTTTCAATCCATACTAATTAGGCCATCAGGCGACTTGTATTTCCTATTTTTTTAGCCTTCCGAAGTTCGACCAAAAAATCGGCCATTTTTGAAAATTTTCCTTTGGTCCCCCCTTTGCTACTTTGCCAAAAATGGCCGATTTTGATACTTTTGCGAAAAACGTTATTTCTCCTCTAATCGGTCTTTTTTCGTGCGGTTTTTTGCATAGCACAAATCTAGGATAGTTTAGCTTTCAATCCATACTAATTAGGCCATCAGGCGACTTGTATTTCCTATTTTTTTAGCCTTCCGAAGTTCGACCAAAAAATCGGCCATTTTTGAAAATTTTCCTTTGGTCCCCCCTTTGCTACTTTGCCAAAAATGGCCGATTTTGATACTTTTGCGAAAAACGTTATTTCTCCTCTAATCGGTCTTTTTTCTTGCGGTTTTTTGCATAGCACAAATCTAGGATAGTTTAGCTTTCAATCCATACTAATTAGGCCATCAGGCGACTTGTATTTCCTATTTTTTTAGCCTTCCGAAGTTCGACCAAAAAATCGGCCATTTTTGAAAATTTTCCTTTGGTCCCCCCTTTGCTACTTTGCCAAAAATGGCCGATTTTGATACTTTTGCGAAAAACGTTATTTCTCCTCTAATGGGTCTTTTTTCCTGCGGTTTTTTGCATAGCACAAATCTAGGATAGTTTAGCTTTCAATCCATACTAATTAGGCCATCAGGCGACTTGTATTTCCTATTTTTTTAGCCTTCCGAAGTTCGACCAAAAAATCGGCCATTTTTGAAAATTTTCCTTTGGTCCCCCCTTTGCTACTTTGCCAAAAATGGCCGATTTTGATACTTTTGCGAAAAACGTTATTTCTCCTCTAATCGGTCTTTTTTCGTGCGGTTTTTTGCATAGCACAAATCTAGGATAGTTTAGCTTTCAATCCATACTAATTAGGCCATCAGGCGACTTGTATTTCCTATTTTTTTAGCCTTCCGAAGTTCGACCAAAAAATCGGCCATTTTTGAAAATTTTCCTTTGGTCCCCCTTTGCTACTTTGCCAAAAATGGCCGATTTTGATACTTTTGCGAAAAACGTTATTTCTCCTCTAATAGGTCTTTTTTCGTGCGGTTTTTTGCATAGCACAAATCTAGGATAGTTTAGCTTTCAATCCATACTAATTAGGCCATCAGGCGACTTGTATTTCCTATTTTTTTAGCCTTCCGAAGTTCGACCAAAAAATCGGCCATTTTTGAAAATTTTCCTTTGGTCCCCCCTTTGCTACTTTGCCAAAAATGGCCGATTTTGATACTTTTGCGAAAAACGTTATTTCTCCTCTAATAGGTCTTTTTTCGTGCGGTTTTTTGCATAGCACAAATCTAGGATAGTTTAGCTTTCAATCCATACTAATTAGGCCATCAGGCGACTTGTATTTCCTATTTTTTTAGCCTTCCGAAGTTCGACCAAAAAATCGGCCATTTTTGAAAATTTTCCTTTGGTCCCCCCTTTGCTACTTTGCCAAAAATGGCCGATTTTGATACTTTTGCGAAAAACGTTATTTCTCCTCTAATCGGTCTTTTTTCTTGCGGTTTTTTGCATAGCACAAATCTAGGATAGTTTAGCTTTCAATCCATACTAATTAGGCCATCAGGCGACTTGTATTTCCTATTTTTTTAGCCTTCCGAAGTTCGACCAAAAAATCGGCCATTTTTGAAAATTTTCCTTTGGTCCCCCCTTTGCTACTTTGCCAAAAATGGCCGATTTTGATACTTTTGCGAAAAACGTTATTTCTCCTCTAAGAGGTCTTTTTTCGTGCGGTTTTTTGCATAGCACAAATCTAGGATAGTTTAGCTTTCAATCCATACTAATTAGGCCATCAGGCGACTTGTATTTCCTATTTTTTTAGCCTTCCGAAGTTCGACCAAAAAATCGGCCATTTTTGAAAATTTTCCTTTGGTCCCCCCTTTGCTACTTTGCCAAAAATGGCCGATTTTGATACTTTTGCGAAAAACGTTATTTCTCCTCTAATCGGTCTTTTTTCGTGCGGTTTTTTGCATAGCACAAATCTAGGATAGTTTAGCTTTCAATCCATACTAATTAGGCCATCAGGCGACTTGTATTTCCTATTTTTTTAGCCTTCCGAAGTTCGACCAAAAAATCGGCCATTTTTGAAAATTTTCCTTTGGTCCCCCTTTGCTACTTTGCCAAAAATGGCCGATTTTGATACTTTTGCGAAAAACGTTATTTCTCCTCTAATAGGTCTTTTTTCGTGCGGTTTTTTGCATAGCACAAATCTAGGATAGTTTAGCTTTCAATCCATACTAATTAGGCCATCAGGCGACTTGTATTTCCTATTTTTTTAGCCTTCCGAAGTTCGACCAAAAAATCGGCCATTTTTGAAAATTTTCCTTTGGTCCCCCCTTTGCTACTTTGCCAAAAATGGCCGATTTTGATACTTTTGCGAAAAACGTTATTTCTCCTCTAATCGGTCTTTTTTCGTGCGGTTTTTTGCATAGCACAAATCTAGGATAGTTTAGCTTTCAATCCATACTAATTAGGCCATCAGGCGACTTGTATTTCCTATTTTTTTAGCCTTCCGAAGTTCGACCAAAAAATCGGCCATTTTTGAAAATTTTCCTTTGGTCCCCCCTTTGCTACTTTGCCAAAAATGGCCGATTTTGATACTTTTGCGAAAAACGTTATTTCTCCTCTAATAGGTCTTTTTTCGTGCGGTTTTTTGCATAGCACAAATCTAGGATAGTTTAGCTTTCAATCCATACTAATTAGGCCATCAGGCGACTTGTATTTCCTATTTTTTTAGCCTTCCGAAGTTCGACCAAAAAATCGGCCATTTTTGAAAATTTTCCTTTGGTCCCCCCTTTGCTACTTTGCCAAAAATGGCCGATTTTGATACTTTTGCGAAAAACGTTATTTCTCCTCTAATAGGTCTTTTTTCATGCGGTTTTTTTCATAGCACAAATCTAGGATAGTTTAGCTTTCAATCCATACTAATTAGGCCATCAGGCGACTTGTATTTCCTATTTTTTTAGCCTTCCGAAGTTCAACCAAAAAATCGGCCATTTTTGAAAATTTTCCTTTGGTCCCCCTTTGCTACTTTGCCAAAAATGGCCGATTTTGATACTTTTGCGAAAAACGTTATTTCTCCTTTAATAAGGTCTTTTTTCGTGCGGTTTTTTGCATAGCACAAATCTAGGATAGTTTAGCTTTCAATCCATACTAATTAGGCCATCAGGCGACTTGTATTTCCTATTTTTTTAGCCTTCCGAAGTTCGACCAAAAAATCGGCCATTTTTGAAAATTTTCCTTTGGTCCCCCCTTTGCTACTTTGCCAAAAATGGCCGATTTTGATACTTTTGCGAAAAACGTTATTTCTCCTCTAATAGGTCTTTTTTCTTGCGGTTTTTTGCATAGCACAAATCTAGGATAGTTTAGCTTTCAATCCATACTAATTAGGCCATCAGGCGACTTGTATTTCCTATTTTTTTAGCCTTCCGAAGTTCGACCAAAAAATCGGCCATTTTTGAAAATTTTCCTTTGGTCCCCCCTTTGCTACTTTGCCAAAAATGGCCGATTTTGATACTTTTGCGAAAAACGTTATTTCTCCTCTAATCGGTCTTTTGTCATGCGGTTTTTTGCATAGCACAAATCTAGGATAGTTTAGCTTTCAATCCATACTAATTAGGCCATCAGGCGACTTGTATTTCCTATTTTTTTAGCCTTCCGAAGTTCGACCAAAAAATCGGCCATTTTTGAAAATTTTCCTTTGGTCCCCCCTTTGCTACTTTGCCAAAAATGGCCGATTTTGATACTTTTGCGAAAAACGTTATTTCTCCTCTAATAGGTCTTTTTTCGTGCGGTTTTTTGCATAGCACAAATCTAGGATAGTTTAGCTTTCAATCCATACTAATTAGGCCATCAGGCGACTTGTATTTCCTATTTTTTTAGCCTTCCGAAGTTCGACCAAAAAATCGGCCATTTTTGAAAATTTTCCTTTGGTCCCCCCTTTGCTACTTTGCCAAAAATGGCCGATTTTGATACTTTTGCGAAAAACGTTATTTCTCCTCTAACAGGTCGTTTTTCTTGCGGTTTTTTGCATAGCACAAATCTAGGATAGTTTAGCTTTCAATCCATACTAATTAGGCCATCAGGCGACTTGTATTTCCTATTTTTTTAGCCTTCCGAAGTTCGACCAAAAAATCGGCCATTTTTGAAAATTTTCCTTTGGTCCCCCCTTTGCTACTTTGCCAAAAATGGCCGATTTTGATACTTTTGCGAAAAACGTTATTTCTCCTCTAATCGGTCTTTTTTCGTGCGGTTTTTTGCATAGCACAAATCTAGGATAGTTTAGCTTTCAATCCATACTAATTAGGCCATCAGGCGACTTGTATTTCCTATTTTTTTAGCCTTCCGAAGTTCGACCAAAAAATCGGCCATTTTTGAAAATTTTCCTTTGGTCCCCCCTTTGCTACTTTGCCAAAAATGGCCGATTTTGATACTTTTGCGAAAAACGTTATTTCTCCTCTAGTAGGTCTTTTTTCAAGCGGTTTTTTGCATAGCACAAATCTAGGATAGTTTAGCTTTCAATCCATACTAATTAGGCCATCAGGCGACTTGTATTTCCTATTTTTTTAGCCTTCCGAAGTTCGACCAAAAAATCGGCCATTTTTGAAAATTTTCCTTTGGTCCCCCCTTTGCTACTTTGCCAAAAATGGCCGATTTTGATACTTTTGCGAAAAACGTTATTTCTCCTCTAATCGGTCTTTTTTCTGGCGGTTTTTTGCATAGCACAAATCTAGGATAGTTTAGCTTTCAATCCATACTAATTAGGCCATCAGGCGACTTGTATTTCCTATTTTTTTAGCCTTCCGAAGTTCGACCAAAAAATCGGCCATTTTTGAAAATTTTCCTTTGGTCCCCCCTTTGCTACTTTGCCAAAAATGGCCGATTTTGATACTTTTGCGAAAAACGTTATTTCTCCTCTAATCGGTCTTTTTTCTTGCGGTTTTTTGCATAGCACAAATCTAGGATAGTTTAGCTTTCAATCCATACTAATTAGGCCATCAGGCGACTTGTATTTCCTATTTTTTTAGCCTTCCGAAGTTCGACCAAAAAATCGGCCATTTTTGAAAATTTTCCTTTGGTCCCCCCTTTGCTACTTTGCCAAAAATGGCCGATTTTGATACTTTTGCGAAAAACGTTATTTCTCCTCTAATCGGTCTTTTTTCGTGCGGTTTTTTGCATAGCACAAATCTAGGATAGTTTAGCTTTCAATCCATACTAATTAGGCCATCAGGCGACTTGTATTTCCTATTTTTTTAGCCTTCCGAAGTTCGACCAAAAAATCGGCCATTTTTGAAAATTTTCCTTTGGTCCCCCCTTTGCTACTTTGCCAAAAATGGCCGATTTTGATACTTTTGCGAAAAACGTTATTTCTCATCTAATGGGTCTTATTTAATGCGGTTTTTTGCATAGCACAAATCTAGGATAGTTTAGCTTTCAATCCATACTAATTAGGCCATCAGGCGACTTGTATTTCCTATTTTTTTAGCCTTCCGAAGTTCGACCAAAAAATCGGCCATTTTTGAAAATTTTCCTTTGGTCCCCCCTTTGCTACTTTGCCAAAAATGGCCGATTTTGATACTTTTGCGAAAAACGTTATTTCTCCTCTAATAGGTCTTTTTTTGTGCGGTTTTTTGCATAGCACAAATCTAGGATAGTTTAGCTTTCAATCCATACTAATTAGGCCATCAGGCGACTTGTATTTCCTATTTTTTTAGCCTTCCGAAGTTCGACCAAAAAATCGGCCATTTTTGAAAATTTTCCTTTGGTCCCCCCTTTGCTACTTTGCCAAAAATGGCCGATTTTGATACTTTTGCGAAAAACGTTATTTCTCCTCTAATAGGTCTTTGTTCAGGCGGTTTTTTGCATAGCACAAATCTAGGATAGTTTAGCTTTCAATCCATACTAATTAGGCCATCAGGCGACTTGTATTTCCTATTTTTTTAGCCTTCCGAAGTTCGACCAAAAAATCGGCCATTTTTGAAAATTTTCCTTTGGTCCCCCTTTGCTACTTTGCCAAAAATGGCCGATTTTGATACTTTTGCGAAAAATGGTATTTCCCCTCTAATAAGTCTTTTTTTGTGCGGTTTTTTGCATAGCACAAATCTAGGATAGTTTAGCTTTCAATCCATACTAATTAGGCCATCAGGCGACTTGTATTTCCTATTTTTTTAGCCTTCCGAAGTTCGACCAAAAAATCGGCCATTTTTGAAAATTTTCCTTTGGTCCCCCCTTTGCTACTTTGCCAAAAATGGCCGATTTTGATACTTTTGCGAAAAACGTTATTTCTCCTCTAGAAGGTCTTTTTTCATGCGGTTTTTTGCATAGCACAAATCTAGGATAGTTTAGCTTTCAATCCATACTAATTAGGCCATCAGGCGACTTGTATTTCCTATTTTTTTAGCCTTCCGAAGTTCGACCAAAAAATCGGCCATTTTTGAAAATTTTCCTTTGGTCCCCCCTTTGCTACTTTGCCAAAAATGGCCGATTTTGATACTTTTGCGAAAAACGTTATTTCTCCTCTAATCGGTCTTTTTTCGTGCGGTTTTTTGCATAGCACAAATCTAGGATAGTTTAGCTTTCAATCCATACTAATTAGGCCATCAGGCGACTTGTATTTCCTATTTTTTTAGCCTTCCGAAGTTCGACCAAAAAATCGGCCATTTTTGAAAATTTTCCTTTGGTCCCCCCTTTGCTACTTTGCCAAAAATGGCCGATTTTGATACTTTTGCGAAAAACGTTATTTCTCCTCTAATAGGTCTTTTTTCGTGCGGTTTTTTGCATAGCACAAATCTAGGATAGTTTAGCTTTCAATCCATACTAATTAGGCCATCAGGCGACTTGTATTTCCTATTTTTTTAGCCTTCCGAAGTTCGACCAAAAAATCGGCCATTTTTGAAAATTTTCCTTTGGTCCCCCCTTTGCTACTTTGCCAAAAATGGCCGATTTTGATACTTTTGCGAAAAACGTTATTTCTCCTCTAAGCGGTCTTTTTTCATGCGGTTTTTTGCATAGCACAAATCTAGGATAGTTTAGCTTTCAATCCATACTAATTAGGCCATCAGGCGACTTGTATTTCCTATTTTTTTAGCCTTCCGAAGTTCGACCAAAAAATCGGCCATTTTTGAAAATTTTCCTTTGGTCCCCCCTTTGCTACTTTGCCAAAAATGGCCGATTTTGATACTTTTGCGAAAAACGTTATTTCTCCTCTAATAGGTCTTTTTTCGTGCGGTTTTTTGCATAGCACAAATCTAGGATAGTTTAGCTTTCAATCCATACTAATTAGGCCATCAGGCGACTTGTATTTCCTATTTTTTTAGCCTTCCGAAGTTCGACCAAAAAATCGGCCATTTTTGAAAATTTTCCTTTGGTCCCCCCTTTGCTACTTTGCCAAAAATGGCCGATTTTGATACTTTTGCGAAAAACGTTATTTCTCCTCTAATAGGTCTTTTTTCGTGCGGTTTTTTGCATAGCACAAATCTAGGATAGTTTAGCTTTCAATCCATACTAATTAGGCCATCAGGCGACTTGTATTTCCTATTTTTTTAGCCTTCCGAAGTTCGACCAAAAAATCGGCCATTTTTGAAAATTTTCCTTTGGTCCCCCCTTTGCTACTTTGCCAAAAATGGCCGATTTTGATACTTTTGCGAAAAACGTTATTTCTCCTCTAATAGGTCTTTTTTCCTGCGGTTTTTTGCATAGCACAAATCTAGGATAGTTTAGCTTTCAATCCATACTAATTAGGCCATCAGGCGACTTGTATTTCCTATTTTTTTAGCCTTCCGAAGTTCGACCAAAAAATCGGCCATTTTTGAAAATTTTCCTTTGGTCCCCCCTTTGCTACTTTGCCAAAAATGGCCGATTTTGATACTTTTGCGAAAAACGTTATTTCTCCTCTAAGGGGTCTTTTTTCGTGGGGTTTTTTGCATAGCACAAATCTAGGATAGTTTAGCTTTCAATCCATACTAATTAGGCCATCAGGCGACTTGTATTTCCTATTTTTTTAGCCTTCCGAAGTTCGACCAAAAAATCGGCCATTTTTGAAAATTTTCCTTTGGTCCCCCCTTTGCTACTTTGCCAAAAATGGCCGATTTTGATACTTTTGCGAAAAACGTTATTTCTCCTCTAATAGGTCTTTTTTCGTGCGGTTTTTTGCATATCACGAATCTAGGATAGTTTAGCTTTCAATCCATACTAATTAGGCCATCAGGCGACTTGTATTTCCTATTTTTTAGCCTTCCGAAGTTCGACCAAAAAATCGGCCATTTTTGAAAATTTTCCTTTGGTCCCCCCTTTGCTACTTTGCCAAAAATGGCCGATTTTGATACTTTTGCGAAAAACGTTATTTCTCCTCTAATAGGTCATTTTTCGTGCGGTTTTTTGCATAGCACAAATCTAGGATAGTTTAGCTTTCAATCCATACTAATTAGGCCATCAGGCGACTTGTATTTCCTATTTTTTTAGCCTTCCGAAGTTCGACCAAAAAATCGGCCATTTTTGAAAATTTTCCTTTGGTCCCCCCTTTGCTACTTTGCCAAAAATGGCCGATTTTGATACTTTTGCGAAAAACGTTATTTCTCCTCTACTCCGTCTTTTTTCATGCGGTTTTTTGCATAGCACAAATCTAGGATAGTTTAGCTTTCAATCCATACTAATTAGGCCATCAGGCGACTTGTATTTCCTATTTTTTTAGCCTTCCGAAGTTCGACCAAAAAATCGGCCATTTTTGAAAATTTTCCTTTGGTCCCCCTTTGCTACTTTGCCAAAAATGGCCGATTTTGATACTTTTGCGAAAAACGTTATTTCTCCTCTAATAGGTCTTTTTTCGTGCGGTTTTTTGCATAGCACAAATCTAGGATAGTTTAGCTTTCAATCCATACTAATTAGGCCATCAGGCGACTTGTATTTCCTATTTTTTTAGCCTTCCGAAGTTCGACCAAAAAATCGGCCATTTTTGAAAATTTTCCTTTGGTCCCCCCTTTGCTACTTTGCCAAAAATGGCCGATTTTGATACTTTTGCGAAAAACGTTATTTCTCCTCTAATTGGTCTTTTTTCGTGCGGTTTTTTGCATAGCACAAATCTAGGATAGTTTAGCTTTCAATCCATACTAATTAGGCCATCAGGCGACTTGTATTTCCTATTTTTTTAGCCTTCCGAAGTTCGACCAAAAAATCGGCCATTTTTGAAAATTTTCCTTTGGTCCCCCCTTTGCTACTTTGCCAAAAATGGCCGATTTTGATACTTTTGCGAAAAACGTTATTTCTCCTCTAATCGGTCTTTTTTCGTGCGGTTTTTTGCATAGCACAAATCTAGGATAGTTTAGCTTTCAATCCATACTAATTAGGCCATCAGGCGACTTGTATTTCCTATTTTTTTAGCCTTCCGAAGTTCGACCAAAAAATCGGCCATTTTTGAAAATTTTCCTTTGGTCCCCCCTTTGCTACTTTGCCAAAAATGGCCGATTTTGATACTTTTGCGAAAAACGTTATTTCTCCTCTAATCGGTCTTTTTTCATGCGGTTTTTTGCATAGCACAAATCTAGGATAGTTTAGCTTTCAATCCATACTAATTAGGCCATCAGGCGACTTGTATTTCCTATTTTTTTAGCCTTCCGAAGTTCGACCAAAAAATCGGCCATTTTTGAAAATTTTCCTTTGGTCCCCCCTTTGCTACTTTGCCAAAAATGGCCGATTTTGATACTTTTGCGAAAAACGTTATTTCTCCTCTAATAGGTCTTTTTTCTTTCGGTTTTTTGCATAGCACAAATCTAGGATAGTTTAGCTTTCAATCCATACTAATTAGGCCATCAGGCGACTTGTATTTCCTATTTTTTTAGCCTTCCGAAGTTCGACCAAAAAATCGGCCATTTTTGAAAATTTTCCTTTGGTCCCCCTTTGCTACTTTGCCAAAAATGGCCGATTTTGATACTTTTGCGAAAAACGTTATTTCTCCTCTAAAAGGTCTTTTTTCGTGCGGTTTTTTGCATAGCACAAATCTAGGATAGTTTAGCTTTCAATCCATACTAATTAGGCCATCAGGCGACTTGTATTTCCTATTTTTTTAGCCTTCCGAAGTTCGACCAAAAAATCGGCCATTTTTGAAAATTTTCCTTTGGTCCCCCCTTTGCTACTTTGCCAAAAATGGCCGATTTTGATACTTTTGCGAAAAACGTTATTTCTCCTCTAATAGGTCTTTTTTCGTGCGGTTTTTTGCATAGCACAAATCTAGGATAGTTTAGCTTTCAATCCATACTAATTAGGCCATCAGGCGACTTGTATTTCCTATTTTTTTAGCCTTCCGAAGTTCGACCAAAAAATCGGCCATTTTTGAAAATTTTCCTTTGGTCCCCCTTTGCTACTTTGCCAAAAATGGCCGATTTTGATACTTTTGCGAAAAACGTTATTTCTCCTCTAATAGGTCTTTTTTCGTGCGGTTTTTTGCATAGCACAAATCTAGGATAGTTTAGCTTTCAATCCATACTAATTAGGCCATCAGGCGACTTGTATTTCCTATTTTTTTAGCCTTCCGAAGTTCGACCAAAAAATCGGCCATTTTTGAAAATTTTCCTTTGGTCCCCCCTTTGCTACTTTGCCAAAAATGGCCGATTTTGATACTTTTGCGAAAAACGTTATTTCTCCTCTAATAGGTCTTTTTTCGTGCGGTTTTTTGCATAGCACAAATCTAGGATAGTTTAGCTTTCAATCCATACTAATTAGGCCATCAGGCGACTTGTATTTCCTATTTTTTTAGCCTTCCGAAGTTCGACCAAAAAATCGGCCATTTTTGAAAATTTTCCTTTGGTCCCCCCTTTGCTACTTTGCCAAAAATGGCCGATTTTGATACTTTTGCGAAAAACGTTATTTCTCCTCTATTCGCTCTATATTCATGCGTTTTTTTTCATAGCACAAATCTAGGATAGTTTAGCTTTCAATCCATACTAATTAGGCCATCAGGCGACTTGTATTTCCTATTTTTTAGCCTTCCGAAGTTCGACCAAAAAATCGGCCATTTTTGAAAATTTTCCTTTGGTCCCCCCTTTGCTACTTTGCCAAAAATGGCCGATTTTGATACTTTTGCGAAAAACGTTATTTCTCCTCTAATCGGTCTTTTTTCTTGCGGTTTTTTGCATAGCACAAATCTAGGATAGTTTAGCTTTCAATCCATACTAATTAGGCCATCAGGCGACTTGTATTTCCTATTTTTTTAGCCTTCCGAAGTTCGACCAAAAAATCGGCCATTTTTGAAAATTTTCCTTTGGTCCCCCCTTTGCTACTTTGCCAAAAATGGCCGATTTTGATACTTTTGCGAAAAACGTTATTTCTCCTCTAATCGGTCTTTTTTTATGCGGTTTTTTGCATAGCACAAATCTAGGATAGTTTAGCTTTCAATCCATACTAATTAGGCCATCAGGCGACTTGTATTTCCTATTTTTTTAGCCTTCCGAAGTTCGACCAAAAAATCGGCCATTTTTGAAAATTTTCCTTTGGTCCCCCCTTTGCTACTTTGCCAAAAATGGCCGATTTTGATACTTTTGCGAAAAACGTTATTTCTCCTCTAATCGGTCTAGTTTCGTGCGGTTTTTTGCATAGCACAAATCTAGGATAGTTTAGCTTTCAATCCATACTAATTAGGCCATCAGGCGACTTGTATTTCCTATTTTTTTAGCCTTCCGAAGTTCGACCAAAAAATCGGCCATTTTTGAAAATTTTCCTTTGGTCCCCCCTTTGCTACTTTGCCAAAAATGGCCGATTTTGATACTTTTGCGAAAAACGTTATTTCTCCTCTAATAGGTCTTTTTTCGTGCGGTTTTTTGCATAGCACAAATCTAGGATAGTTTAGCTTTCAATCCATACTAATTAGGCCATCAGGCGACTTGTATTTCCTATTTTTTTAGCCTTCCGAAGTTCGACCAAAAAATCGGCCATTTTTGAAAATTTTCCTTTGGTCCCCCCTTTGCTACTTTGCCAAAAATGGCCGATTTTGATACTTTTGCGAAAAACGTTATTTCTCCTCTAATAGGTCATTGTTCGTGCGGTTTTTTGCATAGCACAAATCTAGGATAGTTTAGCTTTCAATCCATACTAATTAGGCCATCAGGCGACTTGTATTTCCTATTTTTTTAGCCTTCCGAAGTTCGACCAAAAAATCGGCCATTTTTGAAAATTTTCCTTTGGTCCCCCCTTTGCTACTTTGCCAAAAATGGCCGATTTTGATACTTTTGCGAAAAACGTTATTTCTCCTCTAATCGGTCTTTTTTCATGCGGTTTTTTGCATAGCACAAATCTAGGATAGTTTAGCTTTCAATCCATACTAATTAGGCCATCAGGCGACTTGTATTTCCTATTTTTTTAGCCTTCCGAAGTTCGACCAAAAAATCGGCCATTTTTGAAAATTTTCCTTTGGTCCCCCCTTTGCTACTTTGCCAAAAATGGCCGATTTTGATACTTTTGCGAAAAACGTTATTTCTCCTCTAATAGGTCTTTTTTCATTCGGTTTTTTGCATAGCACAAATCTAGGATAGTTTAGCTTTCAATCCATACTAATTAGGCCATCAGGCGACTTGTATTTCCTATTTTTTTAGCCTTCCGAAGTTCGACCAAAAAATCGGCCATTTTTGAAAATTTTCCTTTGGTCCCCCCTTTGCTACTTTGCCAAAAATGGCCGATTTTGATACTTTTGCGAAAAACGTTATTTCTCCTCTAATCGGTCTTTTTTCTTGCGGTTTTTTGCATAGCACAAATCTAGGATAGTTTAGCTTTCAATCCATACTAATTAGGCCATCAGGCGACTTGTATTTCCTATTTTTTTAGCCTTCCGAAGTTCGACCAAAAAATCGGCCATTTTTGAAAATTTTCCTTTGGTCCCCCCTTTGCTACTTTGCCAAAAATGGCCGATTTTGATACTTTTGCGAAAAACGTTATTTCTCCTCTAGAAGGTCTTTTTTCATGCGGTTTTTTGCATAGCACAAATCTAGGATAGTTTAGCTTTCAATCCATACTAATTAGGCCATCAGGCGACTTGTATTTCCTATTTTTTTAGCCTTCCGAAGTTCGACCAAAAAATCGGCCATTTTTGAAAATTTTCCTTTGGTCCCCCCTTTGCTACTTTGCCAAAAATGGCCGATTTTGATACTTTTGCGAAAAACGTTATTTCTCCTCTAATCGGTCTTTTTTCGTGCGGTTTTTTGCATAGCACAAATCTAGGATAGTTTAGCTTTCAATCCATACTAATTAGGCCATCAGGCGACTTGTATTTCCTATTTTTTTAGCCTTCCGAAGTTCGACCAAAAAATCGGCCATTTTTGAAAATTTTCCTTTGGTCCCCCCTTTGCTACTTTGCCAAAAATGGCCGATTTTGATACTTTTGCGAAAAACGTTATTTCTCCTCTAATCGGTCTTTTTTCGTGCGGTTTTTTGCATAGCACAAATCTAGGATAGTTTAGCTTTCAATCCATACTAATTAGGCCATCAGGCGACTTGTATTTCCTATTTTTTTAGCCTTCCGAAGTTCGACCAAAAAATCGGCCATTTTTGAAAATTTTCCTTTGGTCCCCCCTTTGCTACTTTGCCAAAAATGGCCGATTTTGATACTTTTGCGAAAAACGTTATTTCTCCTCTAATAGGTCTTTTTTCGTGCGGTTTTTTGCATAGCACAAATCTAGGATAGTTTAGCTTTCAATCCATACTAATTAGGCCATCAGGCGACTTGTATTTCCTATTTTTTTAGCCTTCCGAAGTTCGACCAAAAAATCGGCCATTTTTGAAAATTTTCCTTTGGTCCCCCCTTTGCTACTTTGCCAAAAATGGCCGATTTTGATACTTTTGCGAAAAACGTTATTTCTCCTCTAATCGGTCTTTTTTCGTTCGGTTTGTTGCATAGCACAAATCTAGGATAGTTTAGCTTTCAATCCATACTAATTAGGCCATCAGGCGACTTGTATTTCCTATTTTTTTAGCCTTCCGAAGTTCGACCAAAAAATCGGCCATTTTTGAAAATTTTCCTTTGGTCCCCCCTTTGCTACTTTGCCAAAAATGGCCGATTTTGATACTTTTGCGAAAAACGTTATTTCTCCTCTAATAGGTCTTTTTTCGTGCGGTTTTTTGCATAGCACAAATCTAGGATAGTTTAGCTTTCAATCCATACTAATTAGGCCATCAGGCGACTTGTATTTCCTATTTTTTTAGCCTTCCGAAGTTCGACCAAAAAATCGGCCATTTTTGAAAATTTTCCTTTGGTCCCCCCTTTGCTACTTTGCCAAAAATGGCCGATTTTGATACTTTTGCGAAAAACGTTATTTCTCCTCTACTAGGTCTTTTTTCATGCGGTTTTTTGCATAGCACAAATCTAGGATAGTTTAGCTTTCAATCCATACTAATTAGGCCATCAGGCGACTTGTATTTCCTATTTTTTTAGCCTTCCGAAGTTCGACCAAAAAATCGGCCATTTTTGAAAATTTTCCTTTGGTCCCCCCTTTGCTACTTTGCCAAAAATGGCCGATTTTGATACTTTTGCGAAAAACGTTATTTCTCCTCTAATCGGTCTTTTTTCATGCGGTTTTTTGCATAGCACAAATCTAGGATAGTTTAGCTTTCAATCCATACTAATTAGGCCATCAGGCGACTTGTATTTCCTATTTTTTTAGCCTTCCGAAGTTCGACCAAAAAATCGGCCATTTTTGAAAATTTTCCTTTGGTCCCCCCTTTGCTACTTTGCCAAAAATGGCCGATTTTGATACTTTTGCGAAAAACGTTATTTCTCCTCTAATCGGTCTTTTTTCGTGCGGTTTTTTGCATAGCACAAATCTAGGATAGTTTAGCTTTCAATCCATACTAATTAGGCCATCAGGCGACTTGTATTTCCTATTTTTTTAGCCTTCCGAAGTTCGACCAAAAAATCGGCCATTTTTGAAAATTTTCCTTTGGTCCCCCCTTTGCTACTTTGCCAAAAATGGCCGATTTTGATACTTTTGCGAAAAACGTTATTTCTCCTCTAATAGGTCTTTTTTCGTGCGGTTTTTTGCATAGCACAAATCTAGGATAGTTTAGCTTTCAATCCATACTAATTAGGCCATCAGGCGACTTGTATTTCCTATTTTTTTAGCCTTCCGAAGTTCGACCAAAAAATCGGCCATTTTTGAAAATTTTCCTTTGGTCCCCCTTTGCTACTTTGCCAAAAATGGCCGATTTTGATACTTTTGCGAAAAACGTTATTTCTCCTCTAATAGGTCTTTTTTCCTGCGGTTTTTTGCATAGCACAAATCTAGGATAGTTTAGCTTTCAATCCATACTAATTAGGCCATCAGGCGACTTGTATTTCCTATTTTTTTAGCCTTCCGAAGTTCGACCAAAAAATCGGCCATTTTTGAAAATTTTCCTTTGGTCCCCCCTTTGCTACTTTGCCAAAAATGGCCGATTTTGATACTTTTGCGAAAAACGTTATTTCTCCTCTAATCGGTCTATTTTCATGCGGTTTTTTGCATAGCACAAATCTAGGATAGTTTAGCTTTCAATCCATACTAATTAGGCCATCAGGCGACTTGTATTTCCTATTTTTTTAGCCTTCCGAAGTTCGACCAAAAAATCGGCCATTTTTGAAAATTTTCCTTTGGTCCCCCCTTTGCTACTTTGCCAAAAATGGCCGATTTTGATACTTTTGCGAAAAACGTTATTTCTCCTCTAATCGGTCTTTTTTCTTGCGGTTTTTTGCATAGCACAAATCTAGGATAGTTTAGCTTTCAATCCATACTAATTAGGCCATCAGGCGACTTGTATTTCCTATTTTTTTAGCCTTCCGAAGTTCGACCAAAAAATCGGCCATTTTTGAAAATTTTCCTTTGGTCCCCCCTTTGCTACTTTGCCAAAAATGGCCGATTTTGATACTTTTGCGAAAAACGTTATTTCTCCTCTAATCGGTCTTTTTTCGTGCGGTTTTTTGCATAGCACAAATCTAGGATAGTTTAGCTTTCAATCCATACTAATTAGGCCATCAGGCGACTTGTATTTCCTATTTTTTTAGCCTTCCGAAGTTCGACCAAAAAATCGGCCATTTTTGAAAATTTTCCTTTGGTCCCCCCTTTGCTACTTTGCCAAAAATGGCCGATTTTGATACTTTTGCGAAAAACGTTATTTCTCCTCTAATCGGTCTTTTTTCGTGCGGTTTTTTGCATAGCACAAATCTAGGATAGTTTAGCTTTCAATCCATACTAATTAGGCCATCAGGCGACTTGTATTTCCTATTTTTTTAGCCTTCCGAAGTTCGACCAAAAAATCGGCCATTTTTGAAAATTTTCCTTTGGTCCCCCCTTTGCTACTTTGCCAAAAATGGCCGATTTTGATACTTTTGCGAAAAACGTTATTTCTCCTCTAATAGGTCTTTTTTCCTGCGGTTTTTTGCATAGCACAAATCTAGGATAGTTTAGCTTTCAATCCATACTAATTAGGCCATCAGGCGACTTGTATTTCCTATTTTTTTAGCCTTCCGAAGTTCGACCAAAAAATCGGCCATTTTTGAAAATTTTCCTTTGGTCCCCACTTTGCTACTTTGCCAAAAATGGCCGATTTTGATACTTTTGCGAAAATTGTTATTTCTCCTCCAATAGGTCTTTTTTCGTGCGGTTTTTTGTATAGCACAAATCTAGGATAGTTTAGCTTTCAATCCATACTAATTAGGCCATCAGGCGACTTGTATTTCCTATTTCTTAGCCTTCCGAAGTTCGACCAAAAAATCGGCCATTTTTGAAAATTTTCCTTTGGTCCCCCCTTTGCTACTTTGCCAAAAATGGCCGATTTTGATACTTTTGCGAAAAACGTTATTTCTCCTCTAATAGGTCTTTTTTCGTGCGTTTTTTTGCATAGCACAAATCTAGGATAGTTTAGCTTTCAATCCATACTAATTAGGCCATCAGGCGACTTGTATTTCCTATTTTTTTAGCCTTCCGAAGTTCGACCAAAAAATCGGCCATTTTTGAAAATTTTCCTTTGGTCCCCCTTTGCTACTTTGCCAAAAATGGCCGATTTTGATACTTTTGCGAAAAACGTTATTTCTCCTCTAGAAGGTCTTTTTTCATGCGGTTTTTTGCATAGCACAAATCTAGGATAGTTTAGCTTTCAATCCATACTAATTAGGCCATCAGGCGACTTGTATTTCCTATTTTTTTAGCCTTCCGAAGTTCGACCAAAAAATCGGCCATTTTTGAAAATTTTCCTTTGGTCCCCCCTTTGCTACTTTGCCAAAAATGGCCGATTTTGATACTTTTGCGAAAAACGTTATTTCTCCTCTACTCGGTCTTTTTTCTGGCGGTTTTTTGCATAGCACAAATCTAGGATAGTTTAGCTTTCAATCCATACTAATTAGGCCATCAGGCGACTTGTATTTCATATTTTTTTGCCCTCCGTATTTCAACCAAAAAATCGGGCCATTTTGTAAATTTTTCCTTGGGTCCCCCTTTGCTACTTTGCCAAAAATGGCCGATTTTGATACTTTTGCGAAAAACGTTATTTCTCCTCTAATAGGTCTTTTTTCGTGCGGTTTTTTGCATAGCACAAATCTAGGATAGTTTAGCTTTCAATCCATACTAATTAGGCCATCAGGCGACTTGTATTTCCTATTTTTTTAGCCTTCCGAAGTTCGACCAAAAAATCGGCCATTTTTGAAAATTTTCCTTTGGTCCCCTGTTTGCTACTTTGCTAAAAATGGCATATTTTGATACTTTTGCGATAAACGTTATTTCTGCTCTGATCGGTCTTTTTTCCTGCGGTTTTTTGCATAGCACAAATCTAGGATAGTTTAGCTTTCAATCCATACTAATTAGGCCATCAGGCGACTTGTATTTCCTATTTTTTTAGCCTTCCGAAGTTCGACCAAAAAATCGGCCATTTTTGAAAATTTTCCTTTGGTCCCCCCTTTGCTACTTTGCCAAAAATGGCCGATTTTGATACTTTTGCGAAAAACGTTATTTCTCCTCTAATCGGTCTTTTTTCGTGCGGTTTTTTGCATAGCACAAATCTAGGATAGTTTAGCTTTCAATCCATACTAATTAGGCCATCAGGCGACTTGTATTTCCTATTTTTTTAGCCTTCCGAAGTTCGACCAAAAAATCGGCCATTTTTGAAAATTTTCCTTTGGTCCCCCTTTGCTACTTTGCCAAAAATGGCCGATTTTGATACTTTTGCGAAAAACGTTATTTCTCCTCTAATAGGTCTTTTTTCGTGCGGTTTTTTGCATAGCACAAATCTAGGATAGTTTAGCTTTCAATCCATACTAATTAGGCCATCAGGCGACTTGTATTTCCTATTTTTTTAGCCTTCCGAAGTTCGACCAAAAAATCGGCCATTTTTGAAAATTTTCCTTTGGTTCCCCCTTTGCTACTTTGCCAAAAATGGCCGATTTTGATACTTTTGCGAAAAACGTTATTTCTCCTCTAATAGGTCTTTTTTCGTGCGGTTTTTTGCATAGCACAAATCTAGGATAGTTTAGCTTTCAATCCATACTAATTAGGCCATCAGGCGACTTGTATTTCCTATTTTTTTAGCCTTCCGAAGTTCGACCAAAAAATCGGCCATTTTTGAAAATTTTCCTTTGGTCCCCCTTTGCTACTTTGCCAAAAATGGCCGATTTTGATACTTTTGCGAAAATTGTCATTTCTCCTCTAATAGGTCTTTTTTCGTGCGGTTTTTTGCATAGCACAAATCTAGGATAGTTTAGCTTTCAATCCATACTAATTAGGCCATCAGGCGACTTGTATTTCCTATTTTTTTAGCCTTCCGAAGTTCGACCAAAAAATCGGCCATTTTTGAAAATTTTCCTTTGGTCCCCCCTTTGCTACTTTGCCAAAAATGGCCGATTTTGATACTTTTGCGAAAAACGTTATTTCTCCTCTAATCGGTCTTTTTTCGTGCGGTTTTTTGCATAGCACAAATCTAGGATAGTTTAGCTTTCAATCCATACTAATTAGGCCATCAGGCGACTTGTATTTCCTATTTTTTTAGCCTTCCGAAGTTCGACCAAAAAATCGGCCATTTTTGAAAATTTTCCTTTGGTCCCCCCTTTGCTACTTTGCCAAAAATGGCCGATTTTGATACTTTTGCGAAAAACGTTATTTCTCCTCTAATCGGTCTTTTTTCGTGCGGTTTTTTGCATAGCACAAATCTAGGATAGTTTAGCTTTCAATCCATACTAATTAGGCCATCAGGCGACTTGTATTTCCTATTTTTTAGCCTTCCGAAGTTCGACCAAAAAATCGGCCATTTTTGAAAATTTTCCTTTGGTCCCCCCTTTGCTACTTTGCCAAAAATGGCCGATTTTGATACTTTTGCGAAAAACGTTATTTCTCCCCTAATAGGTATTTATTCATGCGGTTTTTTGCATAGCACAAATCTAGGATAGTTTAGCTTTCAATCCATACTAATTAGGCCATCAGGCGACTTGTATTTCCTATTTTTTTAGCCTTCCGAAGTTCGACCAAAAAATCGTTCATTTTTGAAAATTTTCCTTTGGTCCCCCCTTTGCTACTTTGCCAAAAATGGCCGATTCTGATACTTTTGCAAAAAACGTTATTTCTCCCCTAATAGGTCTTTTTTCATGCGGTTTTTTGCATAGCACAAATCTAGGATAGTTTAGCTTTCAATCCATACTAATTAGGCCATCAGGCGACTTGTATTTCCTATTTTTTTAGCCTTCCGAAGTTCGACCAAAAAATCGGCCATTTTTGAAAATTTTCCTTTGGTCCCCCCTTTGCTACTTTGCCAAAAATGGCCGATTTTGATACTTTTGCGAAAAACGTTATTTCTCCC